>NW_027069584.1:863182-868809 GCF_002906115.3 Quercus suber | reverse complement strand
CTCACGAGTCCAAACACAAATAAATTTAGCTAGATAGTGTTACCCAGCCATAGGATGGGACAAAAAAGACGATTGCCTAGAATTGTCAAGGGTAGGAACTGGAAAGATCGTGAGATGTCTGCAAAAAGTGTGTGGAAGGGTTTACAAAAGGGCAATTATACCTGGTATGTATATATATTACTCCTCTTTAGAATATGAGACTCAACACCCCTTTTTCCTGTCAGGGGGATGAAGCTTACAAAAAGAGAAAGTGTGAGCTTCTCTTTTTCAGTAGGCGGGAGAAAGATAGGTCGACTATTTGTGCAAAAACTTCCATTTTTTCCACAAATCGTTAATTTTATATTTTATATACTCAATTTTTAAACAGGAGGGAGAAAGATGGGTCCACGATTTGTGCAGATCGTCCCATCTTTCTCCCTCCTGTCAGGGTGGTGGGCCTGTTAAAAAAGAGAAGCTCACGATTAGAAAAAACTTCAATTTTTTTGCACAAATCGTTAATTTTATATTTTATATACTCAATTCTTAAACAGGAGGGAGAAAGATGGGTGAAAAAAAAAAAAAGGGTCGACGATCTGTGCAAAAACTTAAATTTTTTGAACAAATTGTTAATTTTATATTTTATATACTCAATTTTTAAAATATTGATATTTTATACTATATTTTATTAAAATATTATTTATTATTATTGTTTTTAATTTTTTCTCTTTCTTCATGTATATTCATTATCCACTCTTTCTTTTTATAATACAAAATAAATAATGTCAATGTAAATATACATAGTTATCGTAAGAAATTTATAAATTTACACAATTATATACATTAATATATTCTATATCTTTTTCAATTATACACGGATGCAAGAATGGAGCTACATATGGACTAGGGGGACAGTGGCCTCCCTAATTTTTTTTTAAAATATTAGTATATTAATAGATACTAATTTTAGCAATTTTGTTTAATAAAATTACATTTTTCTATCTTTTAACAATGCCATCAATTCTTTTAAGAGTAATGTTATCGCACAAACTTTTTTACAATATTTTTACAAACTATTGAAGTAGCAAATTCTTATTAGTTTGTACATCTGCATTACTTTTTTACCTACTAATAACGACTTATCACATTAGCAATTTATAAAAAATTTGTAGTTTTAGTATTTTTCACCTTTTAAAGACCATAAAAAAATTAATTGATTAAACAATTTGAATGAAGGTACTATAGAGCTTTCTACAATGAAATTAGTCAGCAAATTCTCAACCAAGGAGCAGGGCACCACAAGCGAAAAGTGAAAGGAGGTGGCATAGCTTACTTGGCAAAAGATAGGGAGGGAAAGGAAGTATTTAAAGGATGCTTTTTTTTTTTTTTTTTCTTTATTACTGACGTGATGATTTTCATTTTTTATTTTTGTTTTCTTTTTTTCTTTTGTGTACGTAGTTTCTTTTCTTTTCTTCTTTTTATTTTCTTTGACTTTTTTGGATGTGTAGCTTTTGTTATTTTTATTTTTATATTTTTTGGTGCTCATATGTTTATTTTCTCGTTAACTTTGGTTGGTTTTTTTTGTTCTCTCTCCTTTTTTTTTTCTTTCTTTTTTTTTTTTAACATTTTGTAATGCTTTTTTATTTATATATATATATATACACTTTAATAGGGACATGATGATCAATTTATAAAAATTTTATTTTCAACAAAATAAAAAAGTTTTTCATTCATCCATTTTTCCACCCTCCCAACCAAACAAAAATAAGAGAAATTAAAATATTTTCTATTCTTCCACTTTTCTATACTCTCTGCATTTTCTATTATCTTACTTTTCTATCCTCCCAACCAAATGGACCCTAAGAGTAAGGGTTGGTTAGAAAGAATGAAAAAGTAGAGTGATGAAAAATGGTGAGAGAATAGGAAAAATTTTAATTTTTTGAGAAAGGAAGTATTTNTTTTTTTTTTTTTTTGTTCTCTTTTTTTTTTTTTTTAACATTTTTTCATGCTTTTTTTTTTTTATATACTTTAATTAGTACCTATCTATACATAATTTTTTAAAAAGTATAATGTGTTACCTTTTATTTTATTTAATAGGGACATGGTGATCAATTTATACAAACTTTATTTTCAACAAAATAAAAAAGTTTTTCATTCATTCACTTTTTCACCATTCCAACCAAACACAAATAAGAGAAACTAAAATCTTTTCTATTCTCTTATTTTTCTATCCTCTCTACATTTTCCATCCTCCCAACCAAACGGACCCTAAGAGTAAGAGTTGGTTAGAGAGAATGAAAAAGTAGAGTGATGAAAAATGGTGGGAGAATAGGAAAATTTTCAATTTTTTGTATGTAAACTTTTTTTTTTTTTTTGGTTGCATAATGTGAAACAAAAACTTAAAAGATAGCTTAAAAAAAAAAGATGAAATTTATTATTTTTAATAAATAAATAAATATGAAGGCTGTTGTACTTGTACCCGCTTTATTTGATTATTAGGACGAACAAAAAGGGCAAAAAAAAAAAAAGTTTGAATCGGACAAAATTGATTCATTAAAGGGGCGGGCACTTTACTCTTTACTTTAGCTTGTAGGTGAAGGTATACATATTAACATATGACAGGTACAAAATAAAAAATTGCTAAAACCAATTTTCCCACACGCTTTCACGACTTTCTCACTTGCATTGGAGGTATAAATATTTTCAGTTGCTATTTTAGCAACCAAGACATAAAAATGTTGATATTTTTTCTACTCTGATACTGTAAAAGGAAGAAATATAATTTTTTTTTTTTATATTATTTGATGGTATAGTTTATATTATTTTATTAAGTTGTATATAAAAATAAAAATTAGAATGTTAGGTGAGTTGTAAAATAAGATGGTAAAATAGATAAAATATGTTTTGAAGTTGTAAAATATATATTTCTTAACAATCTTGGATGCTAATGCTTATGTGAGTCGGGGTGGAAAAAATTAAAATCTTAAACTATTTAGGGTCTGTTTAGATACTGCTTATTTGCTGAAAATTGAAAACTTATTACTGAAAACACTGAAGCAAAATAATTTTTAAAGATGTGAATAGTGCCGTGGAACCCAGAAATGCATGGGTATGCACGTTTTTCAGTTCTTGGTGGTCCATTAACATTGGACCCACTAAAAAAAGGCAAAACGCACGGATTGAGTAAAACGTCCAATCCAAATGCACGCTTAGAAAAATTAATTATCATTAATGAATTAGCAAATTTACAACAACTTTTTATTATTATTGCAATTTAGGGTTTAAATTGGGTGAGATTTCTCTTGTTTGAGATTATAAAAGAAAATTATTAAAATTATTTTTAATTTTATTATAAATATTTACAAAATAATGTGTTAATAAATGCGATTAGTTAGCATCAAAAACCTAATTTTTTTTTCTTTTGTTATTGGTGATTTACCATTTGTATATATATATATATATATGTATATATTTTAAAGAAGGTGATTGCCCATTTGTAAGTTTTATATATTCAAATTTTTTTTTTCTGATACCAATTTTTTTGTTTTTTCTACTTTTGGGATTTTGGCTTTAGGTGTTCTTAGATGAGAGGAGGAACATTGTGTTGTAATGAGAGAGAGGAGGAAGACGTTGACATGTAGTATATTTTAGTTCAATATTGGGTGGTAGGTGGATCTGGGTGGTGGAAAGCCACTATGATCTATGCTGTAATTCTCCACCCACATTCTCTTTATGGTTCCTTTCAGGTCTCTTGGGTTTGAGACTTTTAAGGAGACATTTGGTTCGCTGTGATGTGCCCTTAATGTGATGCACATTACGAAGATGTGACATTAAGGTTTTTGGTTAATTTGAATTTTTCTAATATTATCATAATTTAAAAATTACAAAATATATCACATCATCTTAATCTCATCACCTTTTTAAATAATATAATGTTGTATTATTATATTAAGATTACATTAATGTAATATTATGACATAATATAGCATCACGACAAATCAAACGCCCCATAAGTGGTGGAGAAGATAAAGAGTTGGATGGAGAAGATGAATTTGGTTGGAGAATGTGAGTTGATGTTTAAACAATGATCAACGAAAAACTAAAAGATTTTTTTTTTTTTTTATACTTTAATTTCTTCAAATATGAGTGAGAGAATTTACATAATTTGTTGGAGAGGTTTGTAAGCCTTGGGCTAGAGAAAGTGATGTGACATTAAGGTTTTTGGTTAATTTGAATTTTTCTAATATTATCATAATTTAAAAATTACAAAATATATCACATCATCTTAATCTCATCACCTTTTTAAATAATATAATGTTGTATTATTATATTAAGATTACATTAATGTAATATTATGACATAATATAGCATCACGACAAATCAAACGCCCCATAAGTGGTGGAGAAGATAAAGAGTTGGATGGAGAAGATGAATTTGGTTGGAGAATGTGAGTTGATGTTTAAACAATGATCAACGAAAAACTAAAAGATTTTTTTTTTTTTTTATACTTTAATTTCTTCAAATATGAGTGAGAGAATTTACATAATTTGTTGGAGAGGTTTGTAAGCCTTGGGCTAGAGAAAGTGATGTGACATTAAGGTTTTTGGTTAATTTGAATTTTTCTAATATTATCATAATTTAAAAATTACAAAATATATCACATCATCTTAATCTCATCACCTTTTTAAATAATATAATGTTGTATTATTATATTAAGATTACATTAATGTAATATTATGACATAATATAGCATCACGACAAATCAAACGCCCCATAAGTGGTGGAGAAGATAAAGAGTTGGATGGAGAAGATGAATTTGGTTGGAGAATGTGAGTTGATGTTTAAACAATGATCAACGAAAAACTAAAAGATTTTTTTTTTTTTTTATACTTTAATTTCTTCAAATATGAGTGAGAGAATTTACATAATTTGTTGGAGAGGTTTGTAAGCCTTGGGCTAGAGAAAGTGATGTGACATTAAGGTTTTTGGTTAATTTGAATTTTTCTAATATTATCATAATTTAAAAATTACAAAATATATCACATCATCTTAATCTCATCACCTTTTTAAATAATATAATGTTGTATTATTATATTAAGATTACATTAATGTAATATTATGACATAATATAGCATCACGACAAATCAAACGCCCCATAAGTGGTGGAGAAGATAAAGAGTTGGATGGAGAAGATGAATTTGGTTGGAGAATGTGAGTTGATGTTTAAACAATGATCAACGAAAAACTAAAAGATTTTTTTTTTTTTTTATACTTTAATTTCTTCAAATATGAGTGAGAGAATTTACATAATTTGTTGGAGAGGTTTGTAAGCCTTGGGCTAGAGAAAGTGATGTGACATTAAGGTTTTTGGTTAATTTGAATTTTTCTAATATTATCATAATTTAAAAATTACAAAATATATCACATCATCTTAATCTCATCACCTTTTTAAATAATATAATGTTGTATTATTATATTAAGATTACATTAATGTAATATTATGACATAATATAGCATCACGACAAATCAAACGCCCCATAAGTGGTGGAGAAGATAAAGAGTTGGATGGAGAAGATGAATTTGGTTGGAGAATGTGAGTTGATGTTTAAACAATGATCAACGAAAAACTAAAAGATTTTTTTTTTTTTTTT
>NW_027069584.1:620039-859676 GCF_002906115.3 Quercus suber | reverse complement strand
AAGATAAGATAGATTTAACTACTAATACGTACTTGATTTAAAACTTAAAATTTTGTGCTTAACGTTTTAAACACATTAAGACAGCCCTCAAAATTATAATGTGGTAGTACATGAATTTCTCAATTTTCCCAAAATTAGGTTAACTGATATTCATAATTCCTAAGTGATTTATTTATTTTTATTTTAATTATGCTTATATTTATTAAAACAAAATAGAGAACTTAGGGAAAATCCCCAAATTAAAGAAGAGAAGACACTAGCATAGAGAACCTCCCTACTACATCAACGAAATTACAAATCTAACTACAAAAACAAAACAAGCAAAGCAACTAGCAATGAAAAATTGCACTAACAACTAAACAACACATCTATTCAAGTGGACATCACAATAACATTTTGAAAAAACACAACAGCACAGGGGTTCTAGGATCAATTTAAAATACCACTTGGATCAATCCCCAATTACAACATATAGTAGCATTTGAAAGAACATGATTTGAAACCCCAGCCTAGTTTTGACATCCTAAATGATCGATGCTTCTCTCGGTTGCTCTTTAGTCCCAATTTTATCTTCATGAACTACAACATTTTTTGCAGCTAAATGTGATAGACTGTTGACCACCAAGCAAGTTTGCAGCATATTACTCTTAGCTCCTTCCCTTTTAACTCTCTAGCCCCCAAGCAATCAAATTCTCCAACACAAACCAAGCATTTGGAACTAGACACAACTTCATCATGTCATCCTAAACTCTTCAAGTGAACGAACATTCAAAGAAGAGAGATGATCTCTACTTTCAAGACAATTTGTACAAAAAAGTTAAAATATATATATATATATATATAAGCTATCACCCAAATACCTCACTTGACCATTCTATTTGGTGTGGAGAGCTTGTTGTTTACAGTTAAGCAATCAATAAACCAATGCTTTGGATAGTTAAATGAAACTAAAGAAAATTCTTAAGTGATTTAAATCATGACCTTTATAAATTTATTACTACACCATCAAATATCAGTATCAAAACAGATCATAGGTCTTAAAATAAAGTTGTTACAAATTTGGATTAATTACTTCAAAATTTTTTTAATGATGTTGCCTGTGCTTAAGGGCCCAATCTCAAGTCATGCTAAAATCAAGTCAGTATACCCAAATGCCAAATCTGTCAAAAACAGGGTTACAACAACTTTTCAAATTTTTGTAAAATTTCTTTGAAATTGTCCAATGTAGAAAATTCACTCCTAACTCAACCCTTAATTCCATAACATTTCATGATTTAAGCTCCCAAATCAATTGCCCAATTATCCAATTAAAATCGGGCTTTCGTTACTTATAATCCAAATTCTCTCACAATATCAAGGTATCCCTTAAGTGATCTACAACAATAGCAAAAAAATAATAAATCCATAAAAATTTTATTCAACATTTCAATGATCAAAAGATCAATTTTACCCTGAAACTTGGAGAGACTAGAAGGTTGGTAGAGGAGTGGCTAGGTTTGACAGCTAGAAGGTTCTTAGATGGCTAAAAGATGAGGAATATGAAAATTTTTTTTTTTTTTGGGAAACCTTTGGAGGAAAATGAAACTAAAAAGAAGAGAACTTGTATATCTCAAATTACATAACTCTTGGGATGAATAGCAGGGACGGACCTACACTAGGGCAGAGGGGGCCATGCCCCCCCCCCCCCCCCAATTATAAAAAAAAAAACTAATAAAAAAAAAATTAAGATTTGCTCTTAAATATATATATTTGTCTCTCTTCTCTAAAGTATTTAGATATTGACCTACAAGAAAAGAAAAAATAAATAAAATTCATGCCCCTTTAACTATAAAAAAAAAAAAATATATGGACTAAACAAAAATCGTGCACAAAATAAGAAATACTTATTTTGTATGTTATACTTTGTTAATGTGTTTTATAATATGAAATATTTAAGAAATACTTATTTTGTATATCGTATTTTGTTGAATATGAAATAGATGTTAGTTTTTATTTTCATAAATTTCTTTTTTGGGTATGAATCTTGGTTTCATATCCCTGTGAATAAGAATAAATTTTATTTTACACAACAAGACAACCACAATACAAAAACCGCACAATACACAAGCAGACACACTAGATGGAGCTGATGTCAGAAAGCACACAACAAAGATCCCGGATCCCGGTTGACAAGATCATGAATAAAGCCTATTTTTGGGCCCATAGTACCCAACTACCAGGACTAATGTTAGGTCCAATGTGCACAAACACAAAATTACCTCCCTTTTAGCCCCAACTGTACCCCAAATTTAAATCAGGCTTTTAATAAGGTGACAAAATCTAGCAACTACCTTATAATTTTGCATAAATCTTAACCCTCAAAAATATTCTTTTGGGTCCATTTAACAAAAAGAAAAACCAAAATCTTTTGCAAAATAAAATTTAATTATTTAAAGAAGAAAAAAAAACTCCACAATCCATGATTAGATCAATTCAAATGGATTGGGCATATACTTCATAATAATCCAATAATAAAATGTTGGCGCACACATATATGATAAAAGTAAAAACTATACTTTTATTAAAATTTAAGCCACACACTCTAGAAGATCGATCACCAAGTTTTACAACTAAAAACATAACAAAAAAAAAAAAAAATTACAAAAAACAAGAATTAGAGCCACCAATCTCACATCTCAATTTTTCCTTTCTTTTTTTCTTTTTTAATTTTTTTTTTTAATTTTTTATATTTTTTTATTGAGGTAGGGGAATGAATGAGATTAAATTTTATTCAACATAACCACCACAAAACAAATCATAAAATACGCACCCCAGGTCTCCAGATGAAGCCATAAGGAAACACACTGCATAACAAAGGGCCGGCTGAGAAAATCAGTAACAAAACTCATTTTTGGGCCCATAGCACTACAAGGAAGGTACTATAATTGTCCCAAGAATAGGATTAAGCTCTGATACTACAGTAGGAAAAATTGGCCCTCATGTCTGTCAAAAGTCCTCAGACCATGCTACCTCATTGAACTAGTGCCTTCAAAAAAAAGCAGCGTGGAATTCTAAGTAGTAATATAGTAAGGAGTACTTTTTGCCTGAACGCCATTTACTGCAGATGTAGAACCATCAACAGAGGCTACAATAGAGTTGTCATCAATATCCTGAAATTCGATACCCCTTTGGTTGTCGGTAGTGCTATCGCCGCTGGTGACGTTGCTGCGAACAACAGTTTGGCCATCGCTTTTAAAAAATCTTATACACTCTTTAACGCTCAAATGCAAGCTGTTGCAATATTTGTGAGCGGTTAGTAGGGTAAGGGTTTGAGTTTAAGTCTCTAAGAAGAGGTTTCATATACATATACACTTAGACTAGGTTAGAGTAAAAATTCTATCTTGTATAAAAACATATATATAAATAAATATATATATATATTTGCTAATGGCGGTTCTAAGAATTTTGTTTAAGAGACATTAAGAAACTTAAATTAAAATTTTTTTTAATAAAAAAATAACTTGAATATATTAAGTTATCGACCAACAAAAAAAAAAAAGAAGAAGTTTTACAATTTTTTACAAGTTTTCAAATTTTGAATTGTTACATGATAGTTTATTATGAGTATTTATTGCCAATGTAAATAGTTATGACCATTTTATTTTGTTAAGTTTGTCTAACATTTTTATTTTTATGTAGTTGTTATTATTTATTAATTTGTAATTGTTTTTATAAAAATATTTTAAACTAAATGAATAAACTAAACTCATTGGCTCTGTATTAATTATTGATGCACACAACTACACTCATTTATACATAAAATAATAGTTTAAGTAGACACATAGTCTACGTGTTTACTTAATCAATTAAATGCTCGAATAATCACTAACTTAAAAATTTTTCTTCTTGAATTTTTTTGACTTTATAACAAAAAGTTATTATAATATGATAACAATATACACACATTTAATAAACCCTCTCTATTTCCTAATTATTAAATTATATAAAGTTATATTATATTTATATTGTACACACAAATATCCACACACATATCATTATTTACATAAAAACATTATAATAAAAAGTAGTACACACAATTAATATTAGACACACTCACACAAATATAATATAAATTTATAAAAAAGAGTGACACTTACTGTTCACAAACACTTATTTGTACTTTTAGAGTTGGAAATACTTGTAGCAAGAGTGTGTAAGATTTAAGTTAGAGTGTGCAAAAATATTTCTAAGAATAAATTAAAGTATTAAACTAACAAAAAATATATATTATAAATGTAATATATATATATATATATATTTTTTTTGAAGTCGGGTTCGTTTGAACCCCCTAACAAAGGGTAGAGCCGCCCCTAATACTTGCAAAAAGAAATTGCATCAATATTGCAGGAAAAGAATAAGACTTCTCTCTCAACACTCACATACACAAATAACTTGAGCTAGCTAGTGTTACCCGGCCATAGGAGGAGACAAAAAATACGATTGGCTTGAATTGTCGAGGATAGGAATTAAGAAGGGCGAGGGACGTTGTGCAAAGAGTGTAAACCGTGTGAGGAGCAGGAAAAGAATCTTTTGTCAAAACAAACAAATAAATTCATATTTTGTCAAAACAATCAAATAAATTCTTTGCTCCATTAATAATAAAACCTTTTTGGAAAATCAAAACTTATGCAAGTTATACTACCTACATTCTTAACTTCTACCTACTTTGATTATCATTAAAATAACAAATAAATAAATAAGGGTCATGTTAATGAGTGCCGTAAGGCATTGGTTAACAATCCAATTAAAGAAAGTTTTTATGGGAAAAGAAAAAAAAGAAATTAATGTTTTAACAATTTTTTTCATTTCCCATAAAAGTGATATCAAAACTTTCTTAAATGAATTCTTAACCAATGCCCTAACGGCATTCATTAACATTTCCCAATAAATAAAGCAGCAAACTTTTTGACCCCATGAGGTACATGAATCAAGGGTATCCAATTGAACCCTAGCACTGATAAAAATAAACAGTAAATTATAGAAAAATTATGAATCACATCAATACTAGACGACAACTGTGGCTATTACTATTCCATGAAATTTATTCATTTAAGCAGAAATAAAAACTTCATCATTTAAGCATCAAAATATAATCTCGACTCATTTTATTCAACATTTAAATTTAACTATATCTTCCAAATCTATTAAATAGCTACCAAGGATATTTCCTCCAGTAATAATATAAATTGCATAAAAAAATAAAGTTACCCAATTTAAAAATCTCATTTTCCAACATTTTATTTCACTTTTAATTATGTAAAGGTAAAATAACTGATAGGGATATTAACAATTTTTCAGCAACTTCAAAATTATTAATAATTAATTCATATAGGAGTTTTGATAGTTCAGATATACTATCTTTTAATTTTTTTAAGGAAAGTGGCAACTGAATAGGTATGAATAAGTAATTCAGTTAAATAGAGAGATGAAGAGCTGAAGAACTAGATATTAATGATTGTTTTAGATGCTTCAATATTAATAATAGTTTAATTATAAGGGATTTATATATATATATATATATATAAGGTATTGCAGCGTGAAAGACTATTTGGCTTGGGCTTTTTGAGGAAAACAGTAAACATTAGCTATAATTGAAAAATATATTAAATACTATAAGGCTTGAGCTTTATAGTGGAAGGCATATGAAAAGCTTTTGTTCACTTAATTGACAATGAATAATTATTGCTAAAACTAACATTACATGCAAAATGTGTTCAATTGACTTGAAAATGTATAAATTAGTCAACTGAGTATGGTAGAATTAATATTTCCCAAAAAAAAAAAAAATCAATTCTACTATAAATTATCTTCATTTTATTCCAAATAGTAATCTATAATCAAAAAATACAGTTTCATGAGCAAAAGCTCTTGCCAGGATGAATCCTACTATATATTGGTGATACATATATAACACAGATTGAGTCATAATAATATTACAAATATTAATAATAACAAGACCACGCTAAAAAAAATTATCACATGTAACGTGCAGGGCCATGACTAGTAATAATTAATAATAATTACCATTGGCTAATGTGGTGTAGTGATAGGATGCACTCGAAAAGACCCATCACTTCAAACCAAGTGCTAAGAGATTGTGGGTTCGAGTCCTAATATTGACCCATACTTCCTAATATGAAAAAATCATGGCAATGAGGTTGAATAGTAGGCTAGTAGCACACCTTGCTTTGCACTAGTGGTAACCATGGGCTTACCCAAAACCTTAAGTGGCAAAGTATCATGGGGCATGGGGTAATGATTACACACACAAGCCTTTTTTTTTTTTTTTTTGTTCTTTAAAAAATCATATATAATATAACATCTTATATTATATTAAAGTCGAAGTACAATTATTATTTAAATTTTTTTTAATTGTTGTCTAATATTGCTTTACATGTCCAATTTAATTTTCTTTATTTGAATGCCAAGTGAGTCATTTATAATACTAAACGCGAAAGCAGAGATGACCACTTCACTCACCTAGGTAAGACTACTTTATCATTGCTTCAATCAAATGTTTGTGTAATTAAGCGTAGGTTACAACCTAGTTAAAGTTAAAATTACATTATTTGAGTTCATGAGATAGACTAATTTGTAAAATTATAAAAATTAGATTTACCTAATACAATAAAATATATATATAATTATTTACTAGAAAATAAACTGTTTATATTATCAATAAATTATAAATTACAAATAATAAGTGAACATATTAGGAATATATTTACAAACTTATAAATCCAATTTTAAGTCTATGTAATTATATTTTTTTGCATTTATACTTAATAAATATATAGTATTGCATTGTGTCTACACACACACACACACATATTCAAGCTAGCCTAGTATCCAAGCCTATTCGTGAGCATTTTCACAAGCACTTGAATATGTTTGAGTTGAACTTGTTTACTAATTAAAAAAATATAAACAAAACAAATTTTTAAAGTTGAGTCTAAATTATTTATGTATAACTTGGTTCATTTACAATCTTCCACGTTAGAGAGATACATACACCAACAAATGAGCTTTCTCACTCATCGTATGATTATAATCATACAATTGACATGTTGGCATACCATAAAAAGGTCGTACCAAGTGCGTAAAACTCTCACTTTTTGCAAGGTTTGGAAGATGTTATAGTAAGCAACTTACCCTCAAATTGTTTTGCAAATAAAACTAATTCTCAGACTCGAATTGGAAATCTAATGCATTTGGTAGATAACATTTGCTATCATACCAAGGCTCGAACTTTAGTTTAAACAAAATCTGTTCACATTATAATCCGTGGGAGTTTGGGAAACAAAAATATATTTAGGATAGAGAAACATAAGAAGATGCGTGGAGGTGTCCTCTTAAAAGGAATGGTGGGTTTGTCACTCTGTTGGTTGGGTAATCCTATCCTACATAATT
Organism: Quercus suber; assembly: GCF_002906115.3. Taxonomy (NCBI): domain Eukaryota; kingdom Viridiplantae; phylum Streptophyta; class Magnoliopsida; order Fagales; family Fagaceae; genus Quercus; species Quercus suber. The sequence continues at coordinate 852,227 of NW_027069584.1, read as the reverse complement.
AGTCGTCAGTGGTAAGTAAGGTTACCCATTGATGAAGAGTCTCTTAGCTTCCACATAAAAATGCTAATCTACATTTAGATCTTAATTATTAAGGTATTGAATAGATGAAGTCATGAAGAGGTTCACAGACACTAGTCACAGCTCCTGCGGTTTTTTTTTTTTGGATAGATCTTTTAACTAAGGTATTATCCGCAGATTTGTCTTATTTCAAGTTTTTAATAGTTGAAGAGTCTCTTACCTTCCACATAAAAAATAATGCTGAGGTACATTTAGATGGTTAATCGGAACGTTGATGCGCTTTGATCTTAGAAAGATCTAAAATTTGTCAGAATCCACAGAAAACTGATGGAATCATACACATTAAAGTATCTGATTCGATGTTGTCAATTTGAGGAAGAAAGTGAAAACAAACTGAAGAAGGTCGAAAACATTTTAAGTAATCTGTTTTTACATTCTTTAGAACTTTCAAAACAAACCAAAGCGTTTACATACTCCCCGGACAGGTAGTCGGTGGACACATCATGGCAATTATCAAACATAAAACTAGACACCTTCCCAGAACTATTACTATTTATTTTCTGCAATCAAAATTTTTATTTTTGAAATATTCTGCAATCACAGATTAAGGCATGTGCTTATATATTAATTACTACATATGGCAATATAGATACTAAAATCACAATTTAGCCAGAAATCTAATGGACTTGACATCAGGCTTCTTCACCTCCACCTTAGGAACCGTCACAGTGAGAACACCATTTTCCATTGAAGCCTTAGTCTGATCCATCTTTGCATTCTCAGGAAGCCTAAACCTCCTCAAGAATTTGCCGCTACTACGCTCCACTCTATGCCACGTGTCTTTCTTCTCTTCCTTCTCCACCTTCCTCTCTCCGCTTATTTGCAGCACTCTGTCATCTTCAACCTCAACCTTCACCTCCTCTTTGTTGAGCCCAGGAAGATCAGCCTTGAACACATGGGCTTCTGGGGTCTCCTTCCAATCCACGCGAGTGTCAACCAAGGCAGAAGTTTCTTTTGCAAAACTGAGATTCAGATGAGAACGGGAAATCCTTAAATGGGTCCCAAATCTCGAGTGAGAATGGATCCAAGATGTTGCTTCGGCGGCTACCAAAGAAGCTTGGAATCAGCGACACCTTAGTTACTAACTACTGTAAAGAGAAAACCTTAGAAGTTGATGTTTGTTGGGAAAGCTTACAACGATACTTGCGACTTGGATTGGTTTGGAAAGAAAGAATGATTTGTGTATTTATTTATAGGTTCTTGGAGGATTCTTCAAGTGTTTTCTCGCGAATTGTAGTAGTTGTTTGTCTCCTCGATCTGGTCTCGTTAACGAACTTTCTTGTTTTTCAATGAGCATCTTTGAGAACCTTCTGTTGGACCTAGCGATTCTAGCCTAGTGAGTACTTGGCTGTGCCACAATGCCCACAACTACCCGTATTGGGCCTAATCCATTAGTCATCCAAAGTTTTGTGAATGTGTATTAGTTTTTTTTTTAATAGAAAAAACTCAACCAAAAAAATGCACTAAATAATTACTTAAAAAAACATATATATATATATATATATATATATATATTCTCTTCTCAATAGTTTGTATTTAATAAAATTTGAGTGCACGTGCATGAATATGTAACTCAATACAAAGTCATATTAATTCTTATAAATTGTTAAATATTGTGGTATTGAATGTAGACAAGTAACAGAATGCAAGGCTAGCACATACCATCAACTAGAGCTCTGTTGATGTGCTTGCCAAGACGAGTTGTATTAGGTAAAAGTTTTGTAATCAATTACACACCTCTGATGTATTTTCTACTCGTTTAATTTGTGATTAAGTACATATTGGTTAATGTCCATTTTTTTGGGATTTTTTTTTTTCAAAATAACATCTATTTTCAAAAAATTTTGTTAGTTAGCATAGTTTTCAAACTATTTATGAAAGTAACATCTCAAGTCTAAAAGACTCGAGTTCACTGTAGCAAATCTAGTGATTTCCAATGGAACTTGAGTTTTTAGGAAACGATTTCTAGTGAGACTCAAGTTCCTGCTCTGCACAAATAAAAAAGAGAGAAACAGAGGGAAAACAACCTTCGTCTGAGGAATCACACATATTTGTGGGTTCAATCCGAGCTTGGGTTCGTGGGTTTCACCGCTTGGGTTGTGGGTTTGTCACTTGAGTTCGTGGGTTTTGTTGCTTGGGTTCGCCGCCTGAGTTTGCTGTTGGGTTCATGGGTTCTTCCTCTTGCTTTGTGTGATTTCTGCTTTGATCTCTTGTTTGTGTTTGCGTTTGTTTTTTTGTTGTTTCTTTGGTTGTTGCGGATATTTTTTTTTGGAGGGCAGAAGAGTTTGTCATGGATTTTTTTCAGAGGAAGAAGAGGAAGAACAAGATGATTGAGATTTTATGGTTTTCTTTTGTGGAAAGGTGCATTTTCATTGAAAACGAGTGTGTGATACTCGATTTGCTACAATGAACTCGAGTCCCTTAGTCTTGAGATGTTAGATTGCTAAATAGTTTAGAAACTATACTAAATAAAAAAATTGTTTTGAAATTGTTGTTATTTTTTTTCCCCAAAAACCCACAAAAAAAGGATAGCCCAATTATTTTAGGGCCCATTATTCCTTTCTTTTATTTTATTTGCCCCAAACCTGTGTAACTTTAATGGGAAATTTTGAAGGAGTGTAGTATTGATTGGGATTAGGGTCCGGTGCAATGCCCAATTACTCTACTTATTCTCACATAAATTTTTATCATTCTTAATTTTTAACTTTAACTTTTTTTTAACTTTTTTTCAACATTTTGTATTTAATGGTTGAGATTAAAAGTTACTTTTTTCAACTTTCAATTTTAACCATTCATTACTATTGTATCCGGTGTAGTACTCTATTCATATTAATTGAGATAAAAAGGAGAATCTATTTAAGCTTACCTATGGGACTAGGATGCTGATTTTGAATAGGGGCTTGGACTTGGAGCACTTGCAAATTCCATGAACCTATGAGTAGTAGACCCATGTGCATGCTACAAGCCCATAAAATAACGCCCTAATAATTTGGTGTTCATCTCCTAAGTTTAGGTAAACCATGAAATCCATCTTAACTCATTTAATGCTAACTGACAAGATCCCTTAGATTTAGTAAGTTCTTAAGGGATCCTTTCTTCTAGTAAAGCATAACGAAGTTGGTTTAGCTAACTAGATTACCCTAATTTGGAGTTAAACCTGATGATGCTGAAAATCTCACCAATGAGTTGCACGATACTTGTACGCTCGAAACGACACCTGCACAATAAAAAAGAAAAGACCTAACAGAGAGCACCGGTGTGGTGCCGGCCAAATACCCTCCGAAGGTCAAGTTAGAACTTCTTTCAACTCTAGAGTGCTAGAGAGGGGTCAATTATTCGTACCTTGGCTTGTGAGGGTATTGGGGTTTTAATAGTAGTAGAGGGTGGACCTCTCTTCCTTGGAGTAGAAGTCTTTTCTTTATAGGAATCCTTATGAGCGTAGATTGCGGAACCCTTTCCTTATAGAACTCTGATACTGGGCGTGGAATACAAGCAACTTCCTTATTACCCATGCGTGGTGACCAAGTCATGGTTTTTATAGAACCGTCAGCCTTGAAATCGTCAGCTTGCATTCTCCCTTCAGCCATGTTGGCGCCAGCTTCTCGCTGAGTAGCCCAGGCGCTTCGGATCGCTGTTAGTTAGACCTGGAGCATTCAGCCCGTCGGTTTGTCTTGATCTAGTCAGCATGCCTTCTTTCGTTACGTTAGCCCATAAACGTCCGTCGCGACTGACCCGTCAGCCAAAGCAGGAGCTGACGGTTTAAGCTTCATGGTACCTGCTATAATTCTTCCATATCAAAACCAAATTGTTGTAGTGTCCAAAGAAACCAACTACACAAGGTTGTCATTCCTTCAAATGCCCAACAGCTAAAAGCCTTGTTCACTGCTTAAAGTTGGATCATAGACATTCCTTTGATCTTTTCTAAAGTCTTGACCAAATCAAAGCATTAAACAACAACCCATCTATCCCTCGCAACCACATTTACCTTGTTAAGGGTCCATTTGGAAATAATTTATTTAGTTAAAACTGAAATTTTTTTGCTGAAAATATTGTAAATAAAGGTAAAAATTAGTTGAAATAGTACAGTAGGACCAATGAATAGTATCAAAAAATGTAATAGGACTCATGAATAGTAGTAAAAATAAACTAAATAGTAGAAAAATAAGCTAAATAGTAACCTAAGTCCCTTATTAGTTCTTTTCCACCCTTTGAGATTATGAAATAAAGTGTTGTATACATTATTGGCCCCTCAAAATTAGCCCCAATTCTTCATAATAGAATACCATAGAGAAAATATTTGAAACATAATACCATAGATTGACTCTCTTTAATTTAGCCTCGATTCTTTTAAATTAGCCTCGATTTTTCATGAATATATATATATATATATATATATGTGTGTGTGTGTGTTAAGAGAGAGAGAGAGAGAGAGAGAGAGAGAGAGAGAGAGAGAGAGAGAGAATTTCGGCTTATGACATCCGTTCTGGAGAAAATGGGCAAATGCCCATTTAAAAAAAAAATCTAACATTTTGCCTACTTTCCTAAACTAATTAGGAAAATGCCTATTTTTTGAAACTCGATTTTTTTAAAATCGAGTTATTAAAAAAAAAAAATTCTAAAGCTGTATAGTGGCGTTTTTAAGGAGCCTATAGTGACGTTTTGTAACTCAATTTCCATTAAGTCGAGTTACATGCAATTTTTTTTTTCTTTTTTTTACCTATAACTTGACTTCATGGAAATCGAGTTATAAAACGCCACTATAGGTCCTTAAAAAGTCACTATAGGCTCTTTAAAAACGCCGTTATAGGGCTTAACTTGATTTTGAGAAAATCGATTTTCAAAAGAGGGGTATTTCCCTAATTAGTTTGAGAAAGATGACAAAATGCTGGATTGTTTTTTTAAAAAGGGCAAAGGCCAATTTTTTCCCATCCGTTCTAAAACATTAATTGATTTTTAGTGTAAGTGAGGTTTGAACACAATCTTTTATTTGATGATAATAAATTTTACCAAGTGAGTTAATTGAAACCTACATAAAGGGTAATATTTCAAAAATTAGAAATTGAGTGTGTTTCTTGAATTAACGGTCTTTTAGAGGATTGAACACTTTTATCAAATATTTATAAAATTTTATTTTATTTTCAATTTTCTCTAGTGGATTAACAAATGGCAAGTTCTAAATAGGAGGTAAGAGCATTTGATCCCACTGTGTTGACTTTTGCAGTAGTCAATATACTGTTATTTTGTAAGAATAATATATGACCTATTGGGCTTGTAATGTATGATGTTTATATTTTAGTAGATTTAGAATTTCATGCTTCTAAAAAATTACTATGATTTTTTTCATCAATCACATATATACATATTCACCCATAATGCATGCACTCAGAATGTTAATATAAAGGGGAAAAAAAGTCTTTTAAGCTTGAGACGAGTTTTTTTTTTTTTTTTAGAGTGAAAAAGGTCATTGGGCACGACACATCACTTTTACAAAATATTTGTTACGAGTGGTAGCGAGTCTATGTTTAATAATTTTTCCTCTTATTTTGTTTTATTTGAGTTATAGTTTATTGACAATTTGACATCCCAACTTATTATAAAATTGTTGTAAGATTAATTGTATCTGTAGAAAAACTTTTTATTTTATTTTATTTTTATGTTTATTGAGAAAAACTCACTTATAATTAATCTTTAGACACTTGTCAGTGGTTTTATTTTTTATTTTTTTATTTATATATATATATATATATATAATTGTTTAACATATGAGTGCATGCAATATGTGTGAATATATTAATCCTAGTAAATTTTAGGGATCACAATTTGTATTCGCGGGTCAAGTTCGAGTCGTATCGAACTATGAGTATTCGGGTATATAGGTTAACCTAAATTCGATTTGTTTAGTAAACGTATTAGGAAATCTCAACCTGAACACGACATATTTATTAAACAGATCGACCCGACTCGACACATTTAACTCATTTAATTAAAAGACCATGTAAAAGTCAATAGGTCATACCTAACCTATATAATTTTTATTAATTCCCATATTTAAAATTAAAATACAATTACAATCATAGATATAGTAATAAACATATAAAAACAACCATAAATTAAGTAATAATATTAAGATAACTAATAGCTTTAGAAGCTAAATCGGTCAAATAGGTTAGACGAGTTTGTATATTGAACACGAACACGACCCGTTTATTAAACGGGTTAGCCGTGTCAATTCAAATATGACCTAAATACGTTTAGTCTTAACCCATAATCTGTTTATAAATAAATTAATCATATTAAATTTACGGGTCCTATCAAATTTTGCCACATCTAGTAAATTTTTAAAAGAACTAAAATTGAAAGCATTTTGAAAATAAATGCAATTCCTCGTCATAAAGTGGTATCCGATTATTGGGCAGGACATTGAAAGCCCATTGAATGACCCATTAATAACCTGTGGGCCTTATCATTAAAGTTTAAATGGCATTGGCCATTGAGAGAACCCCTTTAGGCTTTTGCCTAGAACGTTCGTCAACCAATCCAAGTGCGAGAGTGCAATCATGCTAGCCATTTAGGACTCCATGATAATTTATAAAAACTATCCTCGCAAGTACTAGAATGCTCCTCTAAGAATTATAAATAACACAAACCATTCTGACCCAAATGTAGCGTGAAGTATTCAGCAAAAAAAAAAAAAAAAAAATGTAGCGTGAAGTAACACAAGCATCTTCTCAGTTTAATTCCTCAGCAACCAACCACTCTCAGTTCCTAAACTTCCTAGTATTTTATAGCTTTCTCTTTACCTCATTTCAAAGCAACAAAGTAACCAAGCAAAGAAAAACATCAAACATGTCGCTGATCCCACACTTCTTTGGTAACCGACGAAGCAACAACGTTGATCCCTTTGCTCTTGATGTTTGGGACCCATTCAAGGACTTTCCTTTCCCTTCTTCACTTTCAAATTATTTCCCTGAGTTTTCTCGGGAAACCTCAGCTTTTGTGAACACCAGGATCGACTGGAAGGAGACCCCAGAAGCTCATGTGTTCAAGGCTGATCTTCCTGGGCTTAACAAAGAGGAAGTGAAGGTTGAAGTTGAAGAAGAAGAGTGCTCCAGATAAGTGGAGAGAGGAGCGTTGAGAAGGAAGACAAGAATGATGCTTGGATAGAGTGGAGCGTAGCAGTGGCAAGTTCTTGAGGAGGTTTAGGCTTCCTGAGAATGCTAAGATGGATCAGATTAAGGTTGCAATGGAGAATGGGGTTCTCACTGTGACTGTTCCTAAGGTGGAGGAGAAGAAGCCTGATGTCAGGGCCATTGAAATTTCAGGTTGAACTCTGAAATCATTTTGTGTCATCTCTCACCATGCGACATGAAGAATATATATATAGTTGCAGTGTAATCTAGCTAATAAGGGTCTGATTTTGTATCCTTGTTAATTCTGTATTTTGGGTTTGTGGTTTAATTGGTATGTCTAGTTAGACGTACTGGATCATTATGTGTGGATGTTGATGATTTGAGTGTTTGATGCAATCTACCTAGTGTGGAAGCACTAATGAAAGTGAATGTAATTATCGTCGTTATAATAAAAATATTAATTTCGCATTATGAAAATCATTTTTTTTTTGGCAATGTATTTTTCTTTTTACTCTGTTTTGGTGACATACTATATGTTTTAGAGCATTAGCATTTGGAAATAAAAAAAAAAAAATTTCATTTTCAAAATCATTTTATCTATTTTACTAACCTATTTAACAATAGACTCAATATTTATCAAAAAAAAAAAAAAAAAATCTATCAATACACCCAATATCTTTATTTTTACATACTATTTAATAGAATAATATAAACTACAATACCAAAAAAAAAACTACTCTCTCTTTCTCTCTTCCCTCTTCCCTCTCTGTCTTTGTCTCTCTGTCCACTACAACCAAAAACACCATCAAACCACCCACCCCCTCCATTGAAAAACCAGCCACCACTGAACCACCAGCCTCCACTAAACCACCATCCACCATATAGACATCGCATTTTGTATTTTTTACGACTCGGGCCATTTTCTCAATAATGTTAGAATTTTAAAACCCAAGATTGGTTTAGGGTCTGATTAGATGAAAATTGACTTGAGGAAAGTATTTATGGAAAATATAGCTTATTTTTGGACAAAATAAACTATTTTTGAAAAAGAAAGACCACGGAAACCGTAGGGCATGCGTACATGTAAACGTGTATGCGCACGCATGCTTAAGCTCTGTGTACGCATGCATGAAGCATGCGTATGCATACACGTGCATGTTAAGGTTCCAAAAATTATGTAAAACAAGTTTTCTGCGTTTAAATTAAGTTTGGAATGGATCTCACATTGTTTGGGAGCCGCCTTAAACCCCTATTTTTCGATTATATAAAACCATACATGGTACTTTTTTAAGGAGGACGAATTCTGGTGGAAAAACACATAAGATTTACTAGAAAATAGTGAATAAAAGAAAAGTTTTTCACAAAACATTTTCAAGTCAAATTTTGTTTTAATTGGGACCTTTTTTGGTCTTGATCTTTGAGTTCTAAATTTACTAACTCATCTTTGATTTGGTTGTGAATAGATTTACTGAGGGGAATGGTCAAAATCAAATTTTAAAGAGTTTTAGTGTTGAGGTAAAGTTTCTAACTTTGGCTCTTCACTTGTCTTTGCTTTTCTTTTTGATCTTGTGTTTATATATGTTTATGAATTTATAACATGTTCGTTTAGTCTAGGTTTACTTTATGTTTATATTTAGAGCATGTTAGGTTGTTAGATTTTTTGTTTTTGTGTTTTTGTTTTGTAGTTTCTGGGTTAGGGTTTTTAGGGTGTGTGCGCATGCTACTTGCATGCGTACGCATACTCGTAGTATGTGTACACATACAAATGGGTTGCGGACGCATGCCTTATGTATGCTTACACATACTTTTACCCAGACATCCTAATTCACTTCTGTTTGTCGTTCCTTTATCTTACTTACATGTTCAGCCTTTTTTTTTTAACCTAGTTTATGTGCCTTTAAGTCTCCGCCTCTTTGTTTTGTTTTGTTGTCGTTTTATCACTTTGATGATAATTAGGGTTTTAGATTGCTTGAATATCATGAAAATGCATTATAATATGATCATGCATTGATACATAGGTGTTGTGATACAATGAGATAAGTCATGCATAATATATACTTTGAACATGCATTTGATTTGGTTAATGTGATATGGTTGATATGCTTGTTTGAACCCCATGTTTTTTTTTATGTTTAGATGCCATTGTATGTTTATCTTGATCTATTTGTGATGTTTCTACCCTTAGATGTGCCTTTTTAAAAAAAAAAAAAAATGCCATGATAGATGACTGATTAGGTTTGGGATGATTATACCATGTTGATTGCTCTAGATGCATGCTAGAGTGTATGTGAGTTAGAATAACATGTTAAATATGTATTTAATGAGATTAAGACTTGGAACACAATGAGTGGAAGCCGACCTATGGGTCGGGTGGGGTTGGGTGCCTAACACCTTCCCATCCTCAAATCTAAACTCTGGACACGTGCTTTAGTAAAGACCAGTCCTTCCATGAAGAGCATTATATTTATGGTTTTTAGACCTAAACTAGGTGGTGACTCCATTTACATCCTCCACCATGGTCCACCCTAGGCTAAGATTTACTTCCCACGAAAGAGGATAACACCATGTCGCGGGCGCTTGCACCCACACACCACCAAACCAACACCCACAACTGAAGCTACAGACACCAATGAAGCAAATCCAGATCACAAACCCAGATCATCCAGCTAAACCCAAACCTAGATCACAAACCTAAACCCCAGCCACCATTTATTTCTCTCTTCCACACCGCCACTGTAACCACCGCACCACCCCAAAACCCAGCAAAAACCCACAAAAAGTAGAAGCCCCAAAACCCAGCGGAAAGCCTAAAACCTAGTAGAAGCCCACAACACATTTACCACATGTGCCGAGCTGCCGTCGTTGCCACCATATGACCGACACCTCCATCACTTTAGCACTAGACTATTTGAGAGAGAGAAGTGAAAGGGGCAAATAGAGGGAGTGAGTCACAAAGAGGGAGTGAACGATAGATAAAGAATCGAAAAAAAAAATGAAAAAACGAAAAAAAAAAAAAAAAAGTTTGTGGAATTGATAAATCGGTGGCTGGGTTTTTGAATCGGTGAAATTGTTGAATCGGTGACTGGGTTAGGTTGTTTCAGTGGTGCTTGGGCTTCGGTTTCAGTGGCTGGTGGCGAGGGCTTACATTTGAATCAGTGGAGGTGATGATGGATAGAGATAGGGGACGGAGTGTTAGAGAGAGAGAGAGAGAGAGAGAGAGAGAGAGAGAGAGAGAGAGAGAGATTTATAATATTTTATATTGTAATTATATTATTTTATTGTGTTGTATAGAAAAATAAAAACTAGGATGTAAAGTGTATTGTAAAGTGGGATGATATACTAGATAAAGTAGTTTTTTATGTTGTAAAATAGCAACTTTTATACACCCTGGATGCTAATGCTCTAAGTACTAGCATTGGGGGTGTATAAACCCTCTAGTTGCTACTTTAGCAACCAATAAGCTAAAACTCATCCCTATCTGGGTATAGGTTTTTTTTTTTTTTTTTTTTTTATTTTACATCCTGTTAATAGTTGGTTCTCATTGTTCATAGGTTGTAAAAAAATTTTATATTATTCACTAATTTTCTCTCTCTTACGGTCTATCACTCTTAACTTCTTCAGCTCTNAACTTTAGTCTAAAAAAAAAAAAAAAAGCATAAAGAAGAGTACTAAGGAGACTTGTTTTTTTTTTTTTTCATCTTCCAGCACCATTGACAAAATGTCACCGGAAAATAGAAACTACATGCCGGAATCCGATGTCGTCGGACTGAATTTGAAGGAGACGGAGCTGACCTTAGGGCTGCCGGGTGAGACACGTGTAACGACGGATACCGGTGTAAAGTTCGGCACCAAACGTGGGTTTTCAGAGACCATCGATCTTAACCTTGGTAGATCAAACGTTAAATGTCATGATAAAGTTTGTGATGATGAATTGGAGAATGATGTCTTGGGTGGTGCAACAAAATCTCTCACAGAAAAGTAAGATTTCCAAACCATTCATCTTATCTTAGGTTAATGAGTTCATGTATTACATATTTCTATGGTAAAAAAATTCATGCATATATCATTACATAGTAAGATGACGTTGAGAGAATGATTGTATACTCATGTTTATTTTTCTAGATCTTGGAAATTCATATACTACTAATTTTTTTTTCATGATAAACAAAGATATGGGATTTGTTTACTATTTTGAAATCTTTTCGTTCTTTGATGAGTCAAACTAAGTTAGCTCTTATTTTTGAAAGTGAGGAATATATTTTCTTGTTGCAGGTCTTCCTAAATTTTTTTTTCAAAGCACAAGTAATAAAATTTTGTAATCTTATTTATTTGCAGGGCACAACTAGTTGGGTGGCCACCGGTGAGAGCATCAAGGAAGAACGTAATGAAGAGCTGCAAGTTCATAAAGGTGGCTGTGGATGGAGCTCCATATCTAAGAAAGGTTGATCTAGAAATGTACAATAGCTACCAGCAGCTGTTGAGTGCTCTAGAGGATATGTTCTCTTGTTTGACAATTCGTACGTACTTAAATCCTTGTTTCTATACTTTGTTTATGCACTATAATTATCATATTTCAATATATATGCATGTACAATTTTGTGTAATTTGGTCTTTTTGTTGTTGATTTTGATATAGGTAATTATTTGAGTGAGAGGAAGCTTATGGACCCTGCAAATGGCGTGGAATATGTTGCTACTTATGAGGATAGAGATGGTGACTGGATGTTAGTTGGGGATGTACCATGGAAGTGAGTTTCCAAGCCTACCCTTGTAAAACATTGAATAATTTGAATTGTTTTAATTAACCTTATCAGTTTTGTTTAAGAAGAATAAATGATTAATTATACTTATTAATCCTTTCCTTCTTTTTATTTTCAGAATGTTTGTTGAATCATGCAAGAGGGTAAGATTGATGAAAAGCTCGGAGGCAATTGGACTAGGTAATTTCTCTATTTCTTGCCTGAGGCTAACTTATTTTTCTATTTTATCTTATTAATGATCATACAATATTCATTTTCTTTTATTTATTTATTTTTGTGTTGGTGCAGCTCCAAGGACACACAAAAATGTTCAAGCACAGCTTAGAAAAAGCCTTTCACAAGCATCCTTGGAATGATACAATTTCATGTACAGAGGCTTTTTGCTTTCGCTTTTTTTAGTTGGAAGAGTTTTGATTAATTAGGTAGATAAAGTTTAGCAGAAAAATAAGAGAGGCTTGCCTGTAATTATCTACAAGTTGCATCTGTAGTACTAGTGCAATTGATGTTGTGGGCTTTTTTCTCACCTTTTTTGGGTCTGTAAGTTTTTGATAGTGAATATTAGAGAGTTGGATTGTAATACTTTCCACACACTTTATATCTATATTTGATTTATATGAGTTTTAATTTAATAGTTAATGTAATTTAAATGAACATGAACTCAGATCCCCATGATTAAATTTAACAAATGAAAAAGATCAAGGAAAAAAAAAAGTGAAAATATTGTAATTATTTGATGAAAATTAAAAATAATCACAGTAAGGCAGATGAGCAGATAGCGCTTGATTTATGTTTAGCTTTTATATATGGATCTAACAAGATCAACTATAATCTTTTTTTTTTTTTTTAGACTAAAGTTTTTGAGACCCAAAAGCAAAAATAATGTGACTAAACATATTTGGCTGTGTGCTCTATATATAATTTGATGAGAGGAGAATCTGGCCGGCAAAATGATTGAGCCAGTGGCGGGTGACACGTGTAAATGAAAGAGCGGTTGTGATTCGCCCATGTAGGTGGCAGTGTTTGACGGAAGCGTGTGTATTTAATGTCATTGTTCGAAAGTTTGGGCCCTTTGTCGGCCCGGGCCCACTCTGCTTCATTAGTTTTTTTGAGGTTTTTTCTTTTAATACTTTGGGAAAACCATTGTTTCTGTGCAACTGTACTCTATGAATTTTCAAAATATGCCCGTTTGGGACAATTTATCTAGTATTCTGTTAAAAAAGTTTTACTGAAAGTGTGAAGTATATTTGTACTTTTTTAAAAAAAATTAAAAATTAACTTATTAAAGCCGTACACAAAATTAATTAAAAACCAAATGCTGATCCGAACTTGCCCCTAGATTTATAGTGATAACTCCTGTTTTGAACTTCAAATTTGATCTTGATCCATAGTGAAAAGGTTTATTTTACGTTTTCATCGTGTCAGCATGAAGTGTTAAGATTCAAAAGTTAGCTTTATATATATATATATATATAGTGAGCTCTTTTTTAATGTATTCTTTTCATGATAGGGGAAAACGGTTGTTGTCATAGTATTTGGCTTCCGTGTGGCAAAAAAAGTGGTAGCGGTTGTCAAGTTCAATTTTTATTCTTCTTAAAAAAAAAGTGTTCACTTTTTATTTTTTAATCTATTCTTTTCATAATCATAGGTGATAATGGTTGTTGTCAATAGTATTTGACTTCCGTTTGACACAAATTTATTTTGTTTTCTATTGAATTTTTTTTTATTATATAAAAATTGATTAAAGTATGGTTATGATAATATTTTTTGTAAAAAAGGTTTTAAAATTTTCTACATATAAAAATAAGTTGAAAACCAAAAAACTGATAGCAAACATACCCATTTTTCATTTTCTCTCTTATTTCTCTTATTGTCGGGTTTAATCCTAAGAGCTATTCCAGTTATTTATAGTTAAATAAAACATTTTTTATTGACAAAACTTAAAAAATTATACTAAATGCTTAAGCATTAAATTGTATACCAAATGGGAAGAAACAAAAACAATAATATAATTACAAGTTCCACAATATTTTTTAGAATTGTTGAGATGATAGGTTATGAATAATTTACAATAAAGGTTATATCAATGGTGATTCCTATGAAAATGAACCATTCATAATTTAACACTTCAACAAGGTGTGAGAAAAAAACAATTATGAAAATTTATATTATATATAACATTATTCAATTGAAAGCCCCCTCATAACGATTTTTTTTTTTTTTTCAAATTCTCCTTTATTTTCTAAAAACATCTACAATATTGTTATAATGAAATCAAGCACTATTTAGTCATTTTACAATATCATTAGATAGTTGGTTAATATAAATAAAATCTTTAACTATACTCTAAAGCCAGCTTACACTTTACACACACTCCATGTCTCCAAACAAATTAACATTTATTAATGAAATACTTCAAATAAGGCAATTTAAAGGGTGGAAATCAAGTCAAGAGTCTTATATACTTCTTTATACTTTCAACAAAGAAATTCAAAATTCAAAATTCTCCCAAATATATCATTTTAAGGACAAAAGAATGGTTGATTGAAAAATCACATCACCACGTGAAGAAAAATTGTAGGGAGTAAGAATAGGTGTGCCAAGTGGATCCGCGTGTAATTGAAGGAAAACTATTTTCTACGCGCTAAATGTGTATAGAGTGCGCCTCTCACAAGCATGAGACGCACCCAAGCCAAAAGACATCAACTTGGAAATGACATCAATCAATCAATCGCTCAGCAAAATATAAGAAAGAGAGTGTAAAATGACATCAAATCTGAGACTACACACAAGCGTGGAAGAGAGGAGATGTAAAATGACATAAACCACACCTCACACGTGGGCTCCACAAGCCACGGGTGAAGATAGGGGGTATCAACCTAGTAATTACACAGGAAACAAACTCTTGTGTTCGTGTGTGCATAGAAGCTGAGAGAAAAGAAAGAAAAAAAAAAAAAAGAAAGCGTATAGTAGAGCAGGGGAGTGTGGGACCCACATGTTCCTGGGGTTCTTTAAAGTACAAGTCAACTTTAACGCGAAAGTCCATGTGCCTACCAAATTTTTTTTTTTTTTTTTTTTACTTTTTAAAAAATTTTGGTATGTGGGTCCCACACAGAGAGACAACCATGTGGTCATGTTGGTTTGTCGGGTTCGGTCTCTTTCTCATTAACTATTCTATTTTTCCCCGAATGAATATCAGCTACTGCCACGTGCCTGTCTGTATTGCCATTCCGAACGCAGTTTTAGGGGGACAGGAAACTGGCTATAGCAGGTCCTACAGTCTTTCCCTGGCTGACACATAAGAATAAGAAGAAATGAGAGTCACTCATCATCATGGTATTTAATGTGGGTCAATTTGATTATTTAAATTTTTATTACAACAAATTAAACATTGGAGTAGTTTCTCAAAAAAAAAAAAAAAACATTGGAGTAAATTTTCAGTATTTTCATGATATAATGATGTTGCTCTCTCTCTCTCTCTCTCTCTCTCTCTCTCTCGTGTTGATGTTAAATATCATTAATTAAAATTTTCTTTTAAAATTCGATAGTTAATTAGGAGGAGACTTAAATCCTAAATTTTATTGTTAAAAAAATATCAATAAAATTATAAATTTTTTTGCAAAAAAAAAATAATAATTATGTGTGTCTCCAATTCCAACAATTCCACCCAAGACCTTTGGGACCCTTTGGCCTTAGACCTCTCGAACTGGGACCCATTCAGCGATTTTCCTTTCCCTTCTCCATTACACTCGCTCTCCACTTTCTTCTCCCCTCACTACTCTCCTTTTGGTGCTTCTGTGAACACCAGGCTCGATTGGAGGGAAACCCCGAGAGCCCACGTGTTGAAGCTCTGTGCTCCGAACGAGGACGTGTTGGTTGAGCTCCAAGATGATCGAGTCCTCCAGGTCAGTGTCGAGAGCGGCAACTTCATGAGCAGGTTCAAGATCCCAGACAATGGCTTCATTGAGCAACTGAAGGCGTCCATGCATAATGGGGTTCTCACTGTCGTTGTTCCCAAAGTGGAGGCCAGTACTAGTAGCCCCAATATCAGGGTAATCGATATCTCTGGCTAAATTGGAGGTCTTTCTTTTGTCTCTCGTTGTGTGTGTGATTAGCGGTGGAGTGGTAATGGGTCATCGGAAACTCTTGAGTTTTTGTATAGTATGAAGGTGTTTGATATAATGCGTCTAAAGTAATTGTGTGTGTGCGTGTTTGATAGTTGAGTCGGTTACTGTAATATTAAGGTGAACTTTGTGTATCTTGGAATGGTCGTTGGTGTAAGGGAAATAATTAAATAAATAATGTTCTCAAATATTGTTGCTCTGGGGAGAAAAAAGTAGTTGTAAATTTCCAGCTAACCAGGACTGGTCTAAGTGATAATTTAATACTCTTTTAGAAGAATGGTATTGGAGCATTAGAGGCAATCTTAATTCCGAAGCAACACCATTTAATTTTATTAACAAATTCTTACATTGCCAGCTTAGAGTTTAAAGTATATAAGGTTTTTTTTATTTTTGGTTGATAAACTTAAATGTTTATTTAGAAAGGAGAACAAAAAAAGCAGTCATCCTCACAAATGGTTTTTAAAACCTCTGGAAGACTGAGATTATTAAAACAGAAAGATTCAGATGTCCTTTAGAGAAAGCTTGGCAGCGGCATGAGCTGAATTGTTGCAATCTCTATTGACCCAACGAAAATTGCAGCTAGAGAAAAAGACTTCGAAATTTAAAATATTACTGATGACATTGGAGATATCCCAATCAAGATCCGATTGAGATGAGGATATATAGCATCGAAGCATGTTTAGCTTTATGACCTTTAATAAGTTCATGGATGTGAAAATCTCATAATTGATTCTGACATGAATTTTGTCAGCAGAGAAAGGAACTCTATATGGAGCTGTATTGGTTGTTTGCCGTGTCTATCTTGAAAAACCATGGGAATAACCAATACTTCTTTTTTTTTTTTTTTTTTTTTTTTTTACCGCACTTGTTGACTTTGGGGGGACAAAATACACTGTGCGTGCATTATTCATGCACTGTTCATACACTGTTCACGCAATATTTAATATTAAAAGTGGGTCCCACAATACTATTCACACATTTAAAAATTATTTTGCTACAGTGTTTTCAGCAACAATCAGTTTTTATCAACTTTCAGCAACAATAAGTGCTATTCAAACAAACTCTAAGTACATACATTAGTAAACAATTATTTTTTTTATTTATGAAAAAATAAAAAAAGTGATTAACTTATTTGACAGCATTTTCAATTTTCTATAAAAACTTTTTTAAAATTGATGATTAATGTATGTTTTAAAGGCATAGATTAATCGGAATTTTTTTTTTCAAAACACATAATTTTATTATTTTACTTAATCATTGAAAAAAAAAAACTCAAACAAATTATCAATTTTATATTACATTTTATTAAAATATTATTTTTTATCAATTTTTTATTACTCTCTCAAATTATCTCTCCTTTTCTCTTTGTATATGAGTAGAAAAAGTATTAAAAAATAGATTTGCATGTAGCAATAATCAAAATTTACAAAAGTTTATATGGACTGATATAAGTGATTTTTGAAGTTATATGGACCAAATTGAACCCTTATACTATTTTACATTAATTGGTATAAGTGCTTTACATTACTTTAAAATATAAAAATAAATAAGTCCTAATCATTTTTAGACTCTCATGATTCATAAGATCCTAAGAGAATAGTATGGTAGTCAATAAGTGAATTTTTTTTTTAAGACTCACAATATTTTTATAATAAATCATAAATAATTAGTTGTTATTAGTTATAATTTGAATGTACCACTAAAATTACATTTTTTTTTTTAACTAATAACAACACGTTAATTCAAATTTATTGTAAAAGTGTAAAAAAAAAGGTCATGGGAATAGCATTTCTCCAAAGAATGTGGTCCTAAAACGGTCTAAAGTCCATTTGACCACGTGTAAAGTAAGCGTGGGTGGGCTTTAAGAACCATGTCTAAAGCCTATTAGACCGCTGGATGGGCCTTTCTATCAGATACTGCTTCAAAAAGCCCATGTACGTACACTTGGCGAAAGCTCTAGAACTAGAAAGAGAATTTCTTCGCGAAAGTTGCTCCATAATTGAAGCAATCCTACGCTTCTGCAAAGTTCCACTTCCACTCATATTTGCTTTTACCTTCTGCAATTCTCATCTTCATTTTGACCAATTCAGCAAACATGTCGATTGTCCCAGTCAGTGACCAAGAAAGAAGTGTCTCCAATTCCAACAATTCCACCCAAGACCTTTGGACCCTTTGGCCTTAGACCTCTCGAACTGGGACCCATTCAGCGATTTTCCTTTCCCTTCTCCATTACACTCGCTCTCCACTTTCTTCTCCCCTCACTACTCTCCTTTTGGTGCTTCTGTGAACACCAGGCTCGATTGGAGGGAAACCCCGAGAGCCACGTGTTGAAGCTCTGTGCTCCGAACGAGGACGTGTTGGTTGAGCTCCAAGATGATCGAGTCCTCCAGGTCAGTGTCGAGAGCGGCAACTTCATGAGCAGGTTCAAGATCCCAGACAATGGCTTCATTGAGCAACTGAAGGCGTCCATGCATAATGGGGTTCTCACTGTCGTTGTTCCCAAAGTGGAGGCCAGTACTAGTAGCCCAATATCAGGGTAATCGATATCTCTGGCTAAATTGGAGGTCTTTCTTTTGTCTCTCGTTGTGTGTGTGATTAGCGGTGGAGTGGTAATGGGTCATCGGAAACTCTTGAGTTTTTGTATAGTATGAAGGTGTTTGATATAATGCGTCTAAAGTAATTGTGTGTGTGCGTGTTTGATAGTTGAGTCGGTTACTGTAATATTAAGGTGAACTTTGTGTATCTTGGAATGGTCGTTGGTGTAAGGGAAATAATTAAATAAATAATGTTCTCAAATATTGTTGCTCTGGGGAGAAAAAAGTAGTTGTAAATTTCCAGCTAACCAGGACTGGTCTAAGTGATAATTTAATACTCTTTTAGAAGAATGGTATTGGAGCATTAGAGGCAATCTTAATTCCGAAGCAACACCATTTAATTTTATTAACAAATTCTTACATTGCCAGCTTAGAGTTTAAAGTATATAAGGTTTTTTTATTTTTGGTTGATAAACTTAAATGTTTATTTAGAAAGGAGAACAAAAAAAGCAGTCATCCTCACAAATGGTTTTTAAAACCTCTGGAAGACTGAGATTATTAAAACAGAAAGATTCAGATGTCCTTTAGAGAAAGCTTGGCAGCGGCATGAGCTGAATTGTTGCAATCTCTATTGACCCAACGAAAATTGCAGCTAGAGAAAAAGACTTCGAAATTTAAAATATTACTGATGACATTGGAGATATCCCAATCAAGATCCGATTGAGATGAGGATATATAGCATCGAAGCATGTTTAGCTTTATGACCTTTAATAAGTTCATGGATGTGAAAATCTCATAATTGATTCTGACATGAATTTTGTCAGCAGAGAAAGGAACTCTATATGGAGCTGTATTGGTTGTTTGCCGTGTCTATCTTGAAAAACCATGGGAATAACCAATACTTCTCATAAACTTGTTTTAGCTTGCTTATGTTAGAGCTGTATTGGTTGTCTACCGTGCATATAACTCTTTATATAGTAACACTTTGTCAAATCTATGTATTTTCTTGATAACAGGTATCTCAATTATCATCCAACATCCAATGCTATTACTTAGCTAAGAAACTAGGAAATTAGATACTAATTGGGACATACAGACTAGGAAATTAAAGTGACAGGATATAATCTACCAACTCATTTAAAGAATTGTAAGAAGAACCACCTTTCTTCATAGAATCATCAATCTTTTACTTCAGCTCCATTGCCCGCTGCCTCATCTCTTCTCCTTCTCTATCCACCATAAGCTTTCTTACAGCTCTTTCTATCTCTCCTCTTCCAAGTTGTTTTCCCATTCCATACCTATTTTCCATACTTGGCTCAAGTACCTTGCATGCACCCTCTGATCCCAAAAAATGGCTGGCATATCATTGGGACACCTTCACAGATACTTTCGAGTGTTGAATTCCAACCACAATGGCTCCAAAACCCTCCAACGGCACTGTGCGCCAACACTTCCTTTTGAGGTGCCCATTTCACAATGCAACCCCTTTCTCCAATAGCTTCTTTGAAACCATCAGGCAGTGACTCTTTCCATTCCGAACCATCAGTTTGATCTGGTCTAACCACCCACAGGAAAGGTTGCTTGCTGTTGGCTAGACCCATGCCATTTCTGCTAGCTCTTTCTTCTTCATGGATGCTATACTCCCTAAGCTTACATAGATGATGGAGTTGCGCATTTGCTCGTCAAGCCATGCAATGCAGCTATTTTCCTCTTCCATTAAGCTGCTGGATGCGGCTGGAGCTATCTTGTGAAAAGGGCCTATCGTGAAGAGTGGAACCTGGCATTGTTGCTGGAAATGTACCAGTGATGTTTGTTCAAGGCAGTTCATGGTGTTCAAAATGATGGCTGAAGACATTCTTGTCTCATGTGCTTTAGCTATTAGCTGCAATAAGTCTTCTCTATTGTTGAAATTGGAAATAGGTAGATCCTTGAATCTGAGAGGTTGAAGCTCTGGTACTAGTTCTGGGGACATTGAATCTGCATCTGAAGATTACTCTTAGTTATCTTGGATTATCAATTTATCAATAATCTGATACCTACTTGTTAAAATTCAGATGGATGAAATCATTAGTCGTTACAATTATGACAACAATGCTTTAGTTGTAAATTTGTTTTGCTGAGTTAACCGTTAAGTACCTTGTATAGAAATGTGGCTGTCCTTTAGGAGCTGAAGAATTGTGTGGAAACTTAAAGCATTGGTAGCACTGCTTGTGCTCAAGATGACGCTTGGAAGCTTGAGATGGTTTGCAACTGCTTCTGCAAAATACATGCATTCATCATATATGATGCAGGTAATCTCATCTTGATACTCTTTTGCTTCCATCATCTGAGCCATTAACTCCTGAAGTGGAGCTTTGCAGTTGCTATTGAAACCAGATATTACATCTATAAAATTCACAGAGGAGACATTACAATTGGAGAAGCCATCAACAATGGGTAGGAAATTGACATTAGGGTGGTTTAATGTGTTGGGAAAGTTGAATTGGGTGTGAGCGATTGTGATGGAGAATCCCTTGGAATGAAGAATTGAGCCCAATTGAAGCATCGGATTTATGTGGCCTTGGAATGGACATGGAACCAGCACTATTCTTTGGTGTCTCTGCCTTTGCTCTTCCTTCTCTCTGTGTTTTTCTCTCTGAGGAAGAATTAGATTGCTAGCATTGGGAAATTTTGACTTCAATCTTAGTCCTTTGGGAAATGTTAGTACTTCATATTTCATTGTCAACTTAAGTCATTTTATATACATATGTAGACTCTTTAATTGGGGTTTTAGTTTCCTTGAGACGCAATAGAAGGCTTGTGTTGCAAGGAATTGAAACTGTTGAGGCATTTTTAATTCTCCATAAACAGCTGATGATAGGCGGCAACTTTGAAGTTTATAAATAAGTTTGATTCCTTGTCAAAGGGAAGCTATAGTATTGTCAACAGTTTGATTGGATAGGAACGGGCAGTATAAAATTATAGTCTCTTCCATTTTGCTCTGTTTCAGTCACTAGTAACACTTAAAAATGTTATCATGTTGACAATTGAATAATATGTACCTTCGCACCTTCTTCCTTGCCGGGTTTTCAGGACAAGTGGAAAAAATCAAAGCTAATTCTGATTCATTTAGCTTCAGCTTGAGTGTTGATCGTATATGTAAGATTCATTAGGCCATTTCTTATTAATTGTAGTACTACCCTAGTGCCAAGTGTGTTTCATTTGTCTAATTTCAGCGATGATGTCCTAACAAAAAGAGAAGTGATGAAGTATTCTTGTTTGCTTATATGCATGATTCTAATTATTTATTTATTTATTACTCTTATCTTCTTGTTTTTGATAATATAAATATGAATATGCTATAATACCGTTCATTCTGAAACTGCTTTTAAAATTAGTAGTAGTTAGACTTGTTGCTAATTATTGACAACATATCAATTTACAGAAGGTCAAAATATAGGATGATAACTGATTGGAACATAAGGGATTTTTAATAGGATTGAGGCTTACATTTGAGAAATTTCTTTATCTTAAATGAGCCCCACTAAAATAAGCAGCATGCAACTGTGAGAACCAATTGTTCTGCAAAAAGTCTGTATTCGAAATTTAGAAAATCACATGGAAGCCAACATGACTCTGTTTACAAAACCAAATTACAGAAGTTCACAGTTTCATGATTTTTACTTAAAAAAAGAAAAAAAAAAAAAGGAAATGTTATTCTTTCTATTATTTATTACAAACAGAGAAGCTTCTTACAATTGACCTTAAACAAATGGACGTACATACTTGTCTGATCTACTTGCACACGGATTAGTAATTTAACCAGAAATTTCAATAGTTTTGACATCAGGCTTCTTCACCTCCACCTTAGGAACAGTTACAGTGAGAACACCATTCTCCATACAAGCCTTTACGTGATCCATCTTAGCATTCTCAGGCAGCCTGAACTTCCTCAAGAACTTGCCGCTACTGCGCTCCACTCTATGCCACTTGTCGTTCTTCTCTTCCTTCTCCACATTCCTCTCTCCGCTTATCTGTAGCACCCTGTCATCTTCAATCTCAACCTTCACTTCCTCCTTCTTAAGCCCCGGAAGATCAGCCTGGAAAACGTGGGCTTCTGGGGTCTCTTTCCAGTCGATTTTGGTGTTGACAAAAGCATAATTTTCCGAGAAAATTCAGGGAAAGAAGCTGAAAGTGAAGAAGCAAATGGAAAACTGCTTCGTTGGCCACCAAAAAAGCTTGGGATGATCGACATTCTCGTTCGAGAGTATTGATGTTACGTAGGTGATTGGGTATCGTATTGTCTAGTTTACGAGAGAGCTGCTTGGAATCGCTGTTGTTTCTCAATGGTTTGAAGGAATTCAGTGGGATAGGTTGGGTATTTAAAAGTAATCTGAGCACCATTCTAGTACTTTCGGGAGAAGAGGTTTCGCAACATTGATTTTACGAACTTCTCCCATATTCGCGAACTATTGTGGGTTTTCCCGAAGACTGATCATGGACTTGGACGTCTAGATCAGATACGAGCCCACCCAACATTTCATTGCTAGGCTTATAATAAATGAATTAAGGTGTTTATGACAATTTGGATTTAGTTAGAGAAAAAAAAAACTTGTTTATTTACTCTCTGTTTGTTATTACCATTTTTTGGATAATGATTCATTTTTCAAAAAGCATTTTTTAGAAAATTATCTCATTTTCTGGAGAAAGTATATTATGTTTCGGTAATACTAACTCAGCATCTGTTTTAGTATCTTACTCCCACCCCCAACCTTCGCCTCCCACCCCCAACCGACGACAGAAATGGAAGATCTGGCGGATCGAGCGACAACACTGGTAGCAAATCCGGCTCCGGTGGGGTTGTACTCTTTTTGGGTTGGGTTTACCGGTGAGTTTTGGTTTAATTTTCTGTTATTTTTGGTTTAATTTTCTGTTGATTTTGGTCTAATTCTCTGTGCGGTGGTTGGTGGTGGCGCTGGGTTTGGTGGTTGGTGGTTATTCTGGCGCGCTGGGAAGTTAATTTGGCTATTATTTTAATGTATACACGAGCTACAGTACCCGTGTATATTTACACGGGTACTGTAGCTCGTGGAAATATATAAACAGATTTGGATATTTTTACACCCACTGATGTGGGTGTGTTTTTGCTCAAAATGTGTAAATTTTGTACTGTATATCTATTTTAGAAGATTATAACCGAGCTGGTGTGAATGCTCTAAGGTTTTTTATTTTTGGTTGATAAACTTAAATGTTTATTTAAAAAGGAGAACAAAAAAAGCAGTCATCCTCACAAATGGTTTTTAAAACCTCTGGAAGACTGAGATTATTAAAACAGAAAGATTCAGATGTCCTTTAGAGAAAGCTTGGCAGCGGCATGAGCTGAATTGTTGCAATCTCTATTGACCCAACGAAAATTGCAGCTAGAGAAAAAGACTTCGAAATTTAAAATATTACTGATGACATTGGAGATATCCCAATCAAGATCCGATTGAGATGAGGATATATAGCATCGAAGCATGTTTAGCTTTATGACCTTTAATAAGTTCATGGATGTGAAAATCTCATAATTGATTCTGACATGAATTTTGTCAGCAGAGAAAGGAACTCTATATGGAGCTGTATTGGTTGTTTGCCGTGTCTATCTTGAAAAACCATGGGAATAACCAATACTTCTCATAAACTTGTTTTAGCTTGCTTATGTTAGAGCTGTATTGGTTGTCTACCGTGCATATAACTCTTTATATAGTAACACTTCGTCAAATCTATGTATTTTCTTGATAACAGGTATCGCAATTATCATCCAACATCCAATGCTATTACTTAGCTAAGAAACTAGGAAATTAGATACTAATTGGGACATACAGACTAGGAAATTAAAGTGACAGGATATAATCTACCAACTCATTTAAAGAATTGTAAGAAGAACCACCTTTCTTCATAGAATCATCAATCTTTTACTTCAGCTCCATTGCCCGCTGCCTCATCTCTTCTCCTTCTCTATCCACCATAAGCTTTCTTACAGCTCTTTCTATCTCTCCTCTTCCCAAGTTGTTTTCCCATTCCATACCTATTTTCCATACTTGGCTCAAGTACCTTGCATGCACCCTCTGATCCCCAAAAAATGGCTGGCATATCATTGGGACACCTTCACAGATACTTTCGAGTGTTGAATTCCAACCACAATGGCTCCAAAACCCTCCAACGGCACTGTGCGCCAACACTTCCTTTTGAGGTGCCCATTTCACAATGCAACCCCTTTCTCCAATAGCTTCTTTGAAACCATCAGGCAGTGACTCTTTCCATTCCGAACCATCAGTTTGATCTGGTCTAACCACCCACAGGAAAGGTTGCTTGCTGTTGGCTAGACCCCATGCCATTTCTGCTAGCTCTTTCTTCTTCATGGATGCTATACTCCCTAAGCTTACATAGATGATGGAGTTGCGCATTTGCTCGTCAAGCCATGCAATGCAGCTATTTTCCTCTTCCATTAAGCTGCTGGATGCGGCTGGAGCTATCTTGTGAAAAGGGCCTATCGTGAAGAGTGGAACCTGGCATTGTTGCTGGAAATGTACCAGTGATGTTTGTTCAAGGCAGTTCATGGTGTTCAAAATGATGGCTGAAGACATTCTTGTCTCATGTGCTTTAGCTATTAGCTGCAATAAGTCTTCTCTATTGTTGAAATTGGAAATAGGTAGATCCTTGAATCTGAGAGGTTGAAGCTCTGGTACTAGTTCTGGGGACATTGAATCTGCATCTGAAGATTACTCTTAGTTATCTTGGATTATCAATTTATCAATAATCTGATACCTACTTGTTAAAATTCAGATGGATGAAATCATTAGTCGTTACAATTATGACAACAATGCTTTAGTTGTAAATTTGTTTTGCTGAGTTAACCGTTAAGTACCTTGTATAGAAATGTGGCTGTCCTTTAGGAGCTGAAGAATTGTGTGGAAACTTAAAGCATTGGTAGCACTGCTTGTGCTCAAGATGACGCTTGGAAGCTTGAGATGGTTTGCAACTGCTTCTGCAAAATACATGCATTCATCATATATGATGCAGGTAATCTCATCTTGATACTCTTTTGCTTCCATCATCTGAGCCATTAACTCCTGAAGTGGAGCTTTGCAGTTGCTATTGAAACCAGATATTACATCTATAAAATTCACAGAGGAGACATTACAATTGGAGAAGCCATCAACAATGGGTAGGAAATTGACATTAGGGTGGTTTAATGTGTTGGGAAAGTTGAATTGGGTGTGAGCGATTGTGATGGAGAATCCCTTGGAATGAAGAATTGAGCCCAATTGAAGCATCGGATTTATGTGGCCTTGGAATGGACATGGAACCAGCACTATTCTTTGGTGTCTCTGCCTTTGCTCTTCCTTCTCTCTGTGTTTTTCTCTCTGAGGAAGAATTAGATTGCTAGCATTGGGAAATTTTGACTTCAATCTTAGTCCTTTGGGAAATGTTAGTACTTCATATTTCATTGTCAACTTAAGTCATTTTATATACATATGTAGACTCTTTAATTGGGGTTTTAGTTTCCTTGAGACGCAATAGAAGGCTTGTGTTACAAGGAATTGAAACTGTTGAGGCATTTTTAATTCTCCATAAACAGCTGATGATAGGCGGCAACTTTGAAGTTTATAAATAAGTTTGATTCCTTGTCAAAGGGAAGCTATAGTATTGTCAACAGTTTGATTGGATAGGAACGGGCAGTATAAAATTATAGTCTCTTCCATTTTGCTCTGTTTCAGTCACTAGTAACACTTAAAAATGTTATCATGTTGACAATTGAATAATATGTACCTTCGCACCTTCTTCCTTGCCGGGTTTTCAGGACAAGTGGAAAAAATCAAAGCTAATTCTGATTCATTTAGCTTCAGCTTGAGTGTTGATCGTA
The DNA here is from genome assembly GCF_002906115.3 of Quercus suber. Classification (NCBI taxonomy): domain Eukaryota; kingdom Viridiplantae; phylum Streptophyta; class Magnoliopsida; order Fagales; family Fagaceae; genus Quercus; species Quercus suber. The sequence goes on along the minus strand of NW_027069584.1, from coordinate 825,720 downwards.
TATGTAAGATTCATTAGGCCATTTCTTATTAATTGTAGTACTACCCTAGTGCCAAGTGTGTTTCATTTGTCTAATTTCAGCGATGTTGTCCTAACAAAAAGAGAAGTGATGAAGTATTCTTGTTTGCTTATATGCATGATTCTAATTATTTATTTATTTATTACTCTTATCTTCTTGTTTTTGATAATATAAATATGAATATGCTATAATACCGTTCATTCTGAAACTGCTTTTAAAATTAGTAGTAGTTAGACTTGTTGCTAATTATTGACAACATATCAATTTACAGAAGGTCAAAATATAGGATGATAACTGATTGGAACATAGGGGATTTTTAATAGGATTGAGGCTTACATTTGAGAAATTTCTTTATCTTAAATGAGCCCCACTAAAATAAGCAGCATGCAACTGTGAGAACCAATTGTTCTGCAAAAAGTCTGTATTCGAAATTTAGAAAATCACATTGAAGCCAACATGACTCTGTTTACAAAACCAAATTACAGAAGTTCACAGTTTCATGATTTTTACTTAAAAAAAGAAAAAAAAAAAAAGAAGAAATGTTATTCTTTCTATTATTTATTACAAACAGAGAAGCTTCTTACAATTGACCTTAAACAAATGGACGTACATACTTGTCTGATCTACTTGCACACGGATTAGTAATTTAACCAGAAATTTCAATAGTTTTGACATCAGGCTTCTTCACCTCCACCTTAGGAACAGTTACAGTGAGAACACCATTCTCCATACAAGCCTTTACGTGATCCATCTTAGCATTCTCAGGCAGCCTGAACTTCCTCAAGAACTTGCCGCTACTGCGCTCCACTCTATGCCACTTGTCGTTCTTCTCTTCCTTCTCCACATTCCTCTCTCCGCTTATCTGTAGCACCCTGTCATCTTCAATCTCAACCTTCACTTCCTCCTTCTTAAGCCCCGGAAGATCAGCCTGGAAAACGTGGGCTTCTGGGGTCTCTTTCCAGTCGATTTTGGTGTTGACAAAAGCATAATTTTCCCGAGAAAATTCAGGGAAAGAAGCTGAAAGTGAAGAAGCAAATGGAAAACTGCTTCGTTGGCCACCAAAAAAGCTTGGGATGATCGACATTCTCGTTCGAGAGTATTGATGTTACGTAGGTGATTGGGTATCGTATTGTCTAGTTTACGAGAGAGCTGCTTGGAATCGCTGTTGTTTCTCAATGGTTTGAAGGAATTCAGTGGGATAGGTTGGGTATTTAAAAGTAATCTGAGCACCATTCTAGTACTTTCGGGAGAAGAGGTTTCGCAACATTGATTTTACGAACTTCTCCCATATTCGCGAACTATTGTGGGTTTTCCCGAAGACTGATCATGGACTTGGACGTCTAGATCAGATACGAGCCCACCCAACATTTCATTGCTAGGCTTATAATAAATGAATTAAGGTGTTTATGACAATTTGGATTTAGTTAGAGAAAAAAAAAAACTTGTTTATTTACTCTCTGTTTGTTATTACCATTTTTTGGATAATGATTCATTTTTCAAAAAGCATTTTTTAGAAAATTATCTCATTTTCTGGAGAAAGTATATTATGTTTCGGTAATACTAACTCAGCATCTGTTTTAGTATTTCTTACCCAATAAATGAGCAACACTTGTTTCAAAAAATCACATAAGACTACTTTAATAAATTAATCACAATCTTATATAATATCGGGAAGATAAATTAATCATTTATTGGAGTAGTCTGTCACTCATTTATTGGGTAGGAAATATCAAAACAGATATTGAGTTGGTATTATTGAAACATAGTATACTTTCTCAATTTTCTGGTGTTTGATAACAACCTTGAAGATGAGCTTAATAATTTTTTCTGGTGTTTGGTATGCATTTTTTTTATTATATATTTCTTGTATAATTTAAAACATGCGTATTATATAAACAAACTAATATAATTAATATATAAAAAAAGAAGAATGAATTTGGTTTTCATACTAAAATTTTGACAATAAATACAATCAAAATTAGTTGTCAAATTCTTCTAAACAATTATCATTCATTATATAACAATATTATTAATTTACTATAAAGATTGTCCTATGTAAAAGCAATTTAGAGCCATATAGGCACTATGTTTAAAATTTTCGTCTTTTACTTCGTTCAATCTTTCTTCTTCTTATTTATTTATTTTTTATAACTTTTTTTTACACTTTTATGTGCAAAAAAGAAGTAACTTCTACCTAGAATCCATCAAACAGAAAATTTATTAGAGAAAAAAAAGAAAATCAAGCTTGAAATTCAAAGCAAAGAATTGAGGTTTTGGCAGAGAAGAATGAAATAATTGTCGCTGCAAATCTGTTCTCCTTTGCAAGTCAGAGCTATTGACCGATCAGTGAAGGGAAAAAAAATCTAATTAGTGAACTATATTATAAAGGGGAAGAGAGAGAGAGAGAGAGAGAGAGAGAGAGGTAAGAGTTAGTGACAATAAGGAGTGAAAAAGTAAAAGGAAGAGAGAAAAAATGAGAAAGTTTACTGTGAGAGAGAGATTGTTTTCCAATTTTTTTTTTTTTAGAAAACAACCTATAGAAAATAAGTCTTATTTTTATTAGGGTTTTTTGTTGACTAAATATAGTTTTTTGTTGACCATTTTTTTTTTTTGTGTGTGTGTGCGCGCATGCGCGCTACTAAACACTGGAAAATGTGGAAAGCTATTTTTACAGAAGGTTTTTCAGCAAAACAAACAGAGTTTAGTAAGGAGTCAAGTTCAAGTCTAAATTTAGGCTCTACGGTTAAATAAGTCAAATTTAAATATAATAATGTGTTACTGAACAAGCTCGCAATTATGATGTTTGATTTATGTATTATGTAGTATTATATATTTATATGTATACAAGCATAAAAACATACTTATCTTGGTATTGGATTGTGTATGTTTGAAAATTCATAATATATCAATTTATTATTTGTCATATATTAGTGGACAATACATTTTGCAATAAAAATTATATATAATTTTTAACACTATAAAGTTGATGAATCTAATAATTTAATGTTCATAAACTAAATATTTATATTTAATTAACTAAAATAATACAATTTTAGCTATAATTTAATTATTACTTATTGGTAGAGATTTGTAAATGGATAAAAAGATTTAGTTGTGATGTTTATTTTGTATGGGAAAAGATTAAGTTAATTAGATAGCTTGTTAATAAGCTCTAGCTTACTTGATAAGAAATTAAACAAAGTTTGGATATGTAATCTAGTTTGTTAATGGGCTTGAACTTAGCTTCTGTTAAAAAAAAAAAAAAAAATTAACAATTTTGAATTTTTAATACTTAGCTCAACTTGTTTATAGTCCTATACATTTATGTTGTGTGAGTATAAAAGGAGAGTAAATCATCACAAACTATTAAATTTTCCAAGTAACTTTATATGCTTGGCCCATTTTTGCTTCATGTTTTCTTATGAAAGCAATTAATAGGAAAAATTTTGTCATCACAATATTGTATAATAAATTATAGATGTGAAACAAAAAAAAAAAATAGGGCGTTTCTTTGAGAGAGGACCGGGGGGGGGGGGGGGGGGGGGGGTGGGGGACCACTTCAAATGTAGACAAATATAAATAAAAGATTATTATTATTATTATTATTATTATTATTATTATTTATTATTATTTTTTTTTTGTGGACATCCATACATATGATATGAAGCATGATCCCTCAGACTTTAAAATAAAAATAAAAATATAAAATAAAAACCCCTTAGATTTGATAAAATTCTTCTATGCCATTAAAATGACATGATAATCTCTATTAGCTCATTCAAGGAATTTTTAGAAGAACCCCCTTCCCCAATACTAAGTTCAACTTTCTCCTTCAAAATCTTGGCCCTTTCCTTCATCTCCTTGCCTTCTTTCTCCACCATTAGCCTTCTTATAGCTCTCTCTATCTCCCTTCTCTGCAACTCATTCTCCAATTCCAAGCCTACCATCCAAACCTGGCTTATATATCTTGCGTTTACCCTCTGATCACTAAAACATGGTCTGCATATCATTGGAATTCCTCCACAAATACTTTCCAATGTAGAGTTCCAACCGCAATGGCTAAAAAACCCGCCCACTGCGTCATGTGCCAAAACTTCCTTTTGGGGTGCCCATTTCACAATGTAACCTCTCTCCCCAATTGTTTCTTTAAAACCTTTGGGTAATACCTCAATCAATTCAGAACCACGAATTGAGCCCGGTCGAACCACCCACAAGAAAGGTTGTTGGCTGTTTGCTAGTCCCCACGCAATCTCAGCTAGCTCTTTCATGTCCACGAATGCTACGCTTCCGAAACTTACATAAATGACTGAGTTATAACTTTGCTTATCAAGCCATGCCAAGCAACTACTATCCTCCTCCAATAAGCTACTAGAGGAGGCCGAGGCAATCTCATGCAAAGGGCCTACAGGGAAGATTGGAACTTGACATTGTTGTTGGATTTTTGCTAATGTTGATTTTTCAAGGCTGTCAATTGTATTCCAAATGATGGCCGAAGATGTTCTAATGTTGGTACATGTACTCAATTGTTGCACAAGGTCCTCTAATGTTACAAAAACGGAGAAGGGTAGATCCTTGAACCTGAGTGGGTAAAGCTCCGGAATTAGATCCTGTGACATTGATTCTGAAATCCATAGATGTAGAGAATTACAGATTACTTAGATCCAAAAATCCAAATAAAGTCTATGGTATTGCCACAACTCAAACAAGTGCGACTGTGAGTGATAAAATAAAAAGATGATGAGTACAGATGGAATTAAGTAATATTTTACCAATTATAGTTGCAAATGACATCAAGTTATATAAAAAATTGTGATAAATAGTGTGGTTCTAGAAGAATTGATTATATTGAATCAATCATTTACTATTAGGAAAATAAATGTACATAACATAAGCAAAAAGTTTTTTCATTTCCGTGGGTATGTTATCTTATTTTCCGTTCGCCCTTGTGATAAGAAGATGTTTATTCCTTTCTCAAGATTATGTATGTCCATATTACATGACATATACTCTAAAATAAATCTCTCTCTTTTTCCTTTTTTTTTTTTTGGCGTGTAACCTAAAGGCTTTTAATTAAGATACCTAAATAATCTCTCAAATGAGTGTACTATGTAAGAGTTATCATCGATTCTAGCAATAGGCCGGTGATTTGTTTCCGAAGCATTTTGCATATTGCTTTTTAGTTAGTTTGCATGTTGGTAGTTTGTGTTTTATGCATTTTGTATCGTCAAATGGGTGTGTATTTTGCATGTTACTATTTAGTAAGTAAAACTGAAATAAGAAAGCAAGAGTGATGTGTGGGGTAAAGTGTGTACTAAGTATAAATAAAACTCCTCTTTTAGTGAGAACTCTGCTGTGTATTCTATATAAAATGTGATGGCTCTTATTACAGAGTATTTGATAAGATATATATTTTTTTTGTGAGTTAAATTTATTATTTGGACAACTTTTGCTATGAGAAATCTCAACATGCTACTGTAATCTCCAATTACTAAGGAATCTCTTGAGAGTGACCTCAAAATCATTCATTAATCACTTGTTTAATTAACCACCTCTTCTCTCTCTCTCTCTCTCTCTCCCCCCCCCTGGCATACATTAATCAGTAGTAATTAACAAATTACTACTAATCCATCAGCAGTCATTACTAATTGCAAAGGTCTAATATTTGATTCCCTCATGATTATGTGTATAGAGAAAAATGAATGAAAAGTGTTTGTTCCATACTTGGTGTTTCCCTCTATACTTCACTAATTGTAGTGAAACATGTGGTTCATTTTTTTTCATTTTATATTTGGTTACTTTATAAGGAAACATGTAAGAGGATTTGATTGGTGGAATGATTTCTTTTTTCTCTATAAACCATGTATGTTAGTTTCCATATTAAGGGAAAATATCATACATATATAGATACCTGGGAAGGGAATATAGCCTTCTGCCTTGAGTTGGAGAATGCTTGTACGCGCAAGAAAAGTAGCAGCGCTAGCAGTGCGTAAGACAATGCTTGGAAGCTTCAACTCCATAGCCACCGCTTCAGAGAAGCACATGACCTCGTCGTAGATGACGCAGGCGATTCGATCTTCAAGCCCCTGTTGCTCCATCACTTGAGCCAAGCATTCATGGAAACGAGCTTTATAATTCACATTAAGTTCCCAAACAAAAGCTACTAAATCACCAGTTGAGCTGTTGTGGTCAGGTAAGGTATCAGGTAAGGGAAGAAAGCTGAAATCAGGGTGAGCTGAAGGGTGTGGAGAGTTGAATTGGGTGTGAGCAACTGTGATTGAAAAGCCCTTGGAATGGAGGATAGTTCCCAATTGAAGCATTGGGTTTATGTGACCTTGGAATGGACATGGAACTAGCACCAACCGGAGAGGTCTCATTCGTTGCCTTTCCATCTCTCTCTCTCTCACACACACACACACACAAAGGTTGCCGCTTGGTTTGTTTGCTTTCTCTGCCTGCTTCAAATTTAGGAAAAACTATAAACACGTGTCAAGTAAGATATTGAATAGGATATTGATACCATGAGTAAACTATCCGGTCTGATTAAGTCATACTCTCTATATATATTGTTGGGGGGTAAGGCATCTGTCCAGTGGTTAGTGGCCACTGGACCCGTTGCGATGTGGACACATGTCCAAAGGTCATTGGACCCGTTAGGATTTGGACACATGTCCAATTTTGAACATGTGTCCGCATCGCAACGTGTCCAATGATCACTAGTATTGGACACAAGCTGCTCCCTGTTGTTGGTCGCTTGTCTTAGTCAAATTCAAGTGAGCATAGAATTGTGTTCCATTATTATTTGTCTATCTATCTTTTATATATATATATATATATAATTCGATATATACTGATATTGGAGAGGGAGAATTTGAATATTAAATTTTTCTATTGTAAACATAAGGAGATACTAGTAAAGCTATGACTCTTTAAAGAATTATATTTCTTTCCCGACCATATCTTTCTTTGTGGCAAACATGATACCCTATCCAACTATGCTAATTATATATAGAGGAATATATGAGTTCTTTCATTTGTGTGTTTTGCAGAATAGTAAAATAAAAGAGATATTTTTTTTCATGTTTTATTCTTGGTGAGAGAGAGTGAGCTCTTTAAGTTAAGTGTATTTGAGGTTTGGTTTTTGTGAGAATACCTTTGTGACACCTTTGTAACCTTCTTATTTTTTAAGTGAAAATTTCTCCTTGACTTTACTTATGGATATAGGCGAAAAGTCAGACTATTTAATCTTTATAATCCTTATGTGATTGTTACAATTGCATAAAATATATCTAGAATTTATACCATTTTTAAATATTAAATTCATGATTCTTAATATTTTAATTAATGTCTAAAAAAACTTATGAAATTGTTTCATTTTAAAACTTCTGCTCGTCTCCTTTAATCATTTGCTATTTTGGATAGCAACAAAGAAGAGAAACACATGAAATTATTTAAATATTAACTTTGCATTTCACTTAAAATTTATTCATATATCAATTTCGTAGCTATTTTTTTTAATAAATAGTAATACTTATTAGAAAACACACGAAAATAATAATAGTGTTTTAAACCTGATTTATAATACATTACATAATCAGAGTATAACCACAAAAGGGTTTAACTTTTGTAGTTGTAGCTATTGAATTGAGGTAATAGAGGGAAAAAAGAAATAATTATCAGAAAATTAAAATTGGTTATTTAGGTGAAATCATTTTTTTTTCAAGGATTTCTTTATTTTCTTGTCTTTTTTTTTTTTGTTCGAAATAATAAAAACGAATAGTGGAGATGGACAGATAATTCAAGTTGAAAATTGTTTCATAATTTTAAAATTTTATTTAACAAATTAAAAACCTAATACCTAATCTAAAATAAGATTTAAACTTTGACCATTTTTAATAATTTATCCTATATTATATTTTTGAAAGAGTGATCCAAACTATAGTAGTACTATTCAGGGACAAAATGGGCTTTTGCCCTTTTCGGGCAAATTAAATAGCTTTATACCCAATTTCTCAAACTAAGTAGGAAAATGCCACTCTTTTAAAACTCGATTTATGATAAATCGAGTTAGAAAAAAAAAAATTTTGAAGCCCTATAGTAGCGTTTTAATAAGCCTATAGTAACGTTTTTAAGACCTATAGTGACGTTTTTTAACTAGACTTCAATGAAATCGAGTTATAGGCAATTTTTTTTCTTATAACTCGATTTCATTGAGATCGAGTTAAAAATGTCACTACAGGTCTTAAAAAAGTCATTATAAGCTCCTTAAAACGCCACTATAGGCGCTAACTTAATTTATTACAAATCGAGTTTTAAAAGAGGAACATTTTTCTAATTAGTTTGAAAAAGAAGTATAAATCTATTTAATTTTCCTGATAATGGCAAAAGTCCATTTTGTCCTACTATTCAGTATTCAAAATGACCTACACTTTGAGATATATTCAACTGCAGTGCGTGTGCAATGACGAAGGTTTAATAATGAAACATTTTTAGTGGATTAACGATCACATCGATGGCAATTAAGCCAAGCATGCTAGCTTTTGACTACAGAAAGCGTATTGAAATTAGTCATTTATTTGATGAATGAATAGCTTATTCGTGTTAATTTATTATTCGTGCTGCCTTCCGATTGTGACTTGTTGGTCCTTAAAAACTCATCTTTTATTTGATACTTTTTTCGTGCTTATTTATTAGTGCAGCATTCCGAATTTCTGATTGTGACTTAGTGGTTGAAAAAAAATTAGGTCTATAGGATATGGGTCCGTAATCTTTTCTTGTGGTTTCGGTCTTAAAGTTTAAACTTTAAGCCTCGAAAGGTACAGTTTTTTTAATAATTATTTTTTTTAATGGCGGCAGGCTTAAGTCGGCTGAATTAGAAAGTTTATAGTCATAAAAAAAAAGAAAAAAAAGAAAAAAAAAAGGCGTAAATGCACTTTTAGTCCCTACGTTTTGACTTTTTTCCATTTTAGTCCGTACATTTTATTTTTTCCACTTTTAGTTCCAAAAACCAATTTACGCCTTTTATTTTAGTCCTTCAGGCCCCATTCCATCACCAATTAACAGGGAAACTGACGGAATCAATAAAATAATAATAAAAATTTACTGTAGCACTTACACGTCAGCATATAAATTTAAAAAATTAATTTATTAATTTTAACTAAATAAAAAAAATAAAAACAGAATTAAAAATCAAAATTCAAACCTTGCCCAGAATAAAAACATGTGTTCTTCTCTTAAGCATGTTCTTCCCAGCAAAGCTTGCCCAGAAATAAGCAGATCCTCATTTATACTATTTTCCCTCTCCCAAACAAATAAGCAGATCCTCATTTATATAATACACCAAACCCCAAACACAGAACAAAAACCCATCACCATCCACAGCCAAAAACCCATCACCAAAACCACACCCACGGCCAAACACTACAGTCACAGCCACAGTGAGAATCAAACCCGAACCAAACGTACAATCTCAAAAGCCATCATTCCGATCTCAAACGCCACCACACAGATCAAACACGGTGACCATCATGGCATTAGGCTCCACTACTGATCTGGGTTTAGAGAGAGAGAGAAGATGAGATTTCGGCCAAGGTGGTTTCGGCCAAGGTGGGTTTCAGCCATGGGTCTTCAACCATGGGATTTCAGCCATGGGTCTTTAGCCATGGATTTAGAGAAGATGATATGAGATTTCTGTCAGCCACTATCGATTTGGGTTTAGAGAGAGAAGATGAGATTTCGGTTAAGGTGGGTTTCAACCATGGGTCTTCAACCATGGGGTTTCCGCCATGGGTCTTCAGCCATGGATTTAGAGAGGATGAAGGCCGTGGGTTTTCAATCATAACATAGATCGGCCAAGAAAGAAGAGAGAGAGCTTGGGTTTGAGATGAGAGAAGCGAGAGAGGGATCCAATCTTCGTGCTTGGAATTTCAGCCATGAGAGAAGATGGATTGGATCTTCGTGCTTGGATTTTCAGCCATGAGAGAAGAGAGAGTTTGGCTGCGTTTGCTGGGCAAGGTTTGCTGGGAACAAAAAATATTGATTTTTTAAATTTGTGGGCAAGGTTTGCTGGGAATAACATGATTAACAGAAGAACACATGTTTTTATTTTGGGTAAGGTTTTGAATTTTGATTTTTAATTCTGTTTTATTTTACTAAAATGGAAAAAAGTCAAAACGTAGGGACTAAAAGTGCATTTACGCCAAAAAAAAACTGAGAAATGTTATGTTTATTCAGCTATTTGCGTTTGATACAAATTATGATTTGACATAATATATAAGTGTTATAGTTTTTAGTGAGAGAATTTTTTAAAACTTAGCTCATAGAGTGGAGGCTTGAACTAATAGGTTCAAGCCAGAAATTTTTTCGTCCATTTTTTAACCTATTGTAAATTTATTGTGTAGAATATAAATATTGTCGCTTTATATTAGAATTTAGTATGTTAATGTTATTTTATTTCGGTACCGGCCGATTTCGGCGTACCGTTTCAGGGTGTTTCGGAGTTCTTAAAAAATAATTTATATATATTTTTGTTGAACATAAAATTGTCAATTCTAATAAATAAATAACTAAATATCAAATAATACAAATCATTTAGTCTTAACTCTTAAGTCTTAAACATCAATATAACATCAATTTAACATCACACAATAAAAAGATTTACAAGACAATAACTAAATATCAAAAAATACAAGATTTACTCATCCTTCTCATCATCATCCATGAGAGAAGGATCAAATTCATCATCAAAAGAACTCCCAAGAACTACCATCACCTATTGGACCTTTACTCTCTCTTTTTTTCTTTTTCTTTTTTTTTTTCTTTTTTTTAATAATAGGCCAAATCCAGTACCGGCCGGAATTTGCATCTCGGCCGGAATTGGCCGGAATTGACCGGAATGACCGGAATGGCCCGGAACGGGCCGGAATTTGACCCGAGGTGAAACGTGGGGTATTCCGGTACCGGTTTGCATACCGGTACGAAAAATTCCGGCCGTTCCGGCCAGAACGGAACGGAATCAATAACAATGAGATAAACTGCACTGTGCTGTTGTTCTCTATATATTTTTCATGAAAAATAGTGAAATCACTGCAGGAAACTTTCTACACAATAAGAGAACTAATAAAAAATTTTGACCCAACCACTATAAAAAATCTCGAGGTGAATTATGAGGGTGTATGAGTAATTTTTGTTCATTTGTTCCGTGCAGCTCTTTAAATCGAGATTTGGATATGCTTGCCGGCCGTTGAGTAAATCATGAATGGTTGGTTGTGCTTGTGCCTATTTAAAGTGGGAAGGATATGGCTCTTTATGACAGGTTCTTCGTATTGCTGTCGCAAACATTCCATGTGGCTTAAGATTATAAGAATCTTTAGCAACACCGCTGGACCGCTTCGTTGGTTTTTATTTATTTTATTTAAGCTCATATAGATTTTTTTTTTTTTTTGATAAACCAATATTGAAATAATCTATTATATATATATATATATATTAAGCTTTGAAGTCTTTATAATTTTCCACATCATTACTATTTATTATTTGGTTTTTAACTTTATAAATCTGCCTTCAAACTCTAAACCTAACGCAACCCTATTGGTATCTCTTGCTCATCTGTTTCTCCCTTCATCTCAGTCAAACACTACAAATTCAACTCCTTCAAATTTAATTCTCACTATCAGATTTTTGAATCGGCACCAATATTGTTTCCATGAGGCTGCTTTTTTGCTTCTACGTTCATCTTTTATTTTAGGAAAATGCTAACGAGTGCCTTTAGGGCACTGGTTAATAATCTATTTAAAGAAAATTTTTATGAAAAATAAAAAAAAATGTAATTAATATTTTGATTGTTTTTTTTTTCCCCATAAAAATAATATAAAAACTTGCCTAAAATAAATTATTAATAAGTGCCCTTAGGACACTCGTTAGTATGACTCTTTATTTTATCGAATTCAAATTTGTAAACCCTAAAACTTCTTCTAAACAATAACACCACTCACAGTTGAGGCAGCAAAATAAATGAGTCTTTGACTCTTTGGCCTATTGTAGGTTTAGGTGAGTCTTTATGGTAAGGGTGTTTTTTTTTATTTTTCATTTTTTTTTTATTTTTTATTATTAATATATATATATATATAGTTTATTTAGAGAAGATTTATGGTGAGGTTGACATCCTTTTGGGTGAAAGTTTGCTTGAGTAATTTTAGTGGCTCTATTTCTTTCTCTTTATAGTTTCTCCCTATAAGTGCACCGTGCTACTACATAATTGCATTGCATCTGTTATAAGAAAAAAAAAAAAAAAAACTATATTGCAACTTTTATTCTGTTTAAATTTCTATCTCTAATTTCATAATTTAGGTTTGTATTTTACTGAAAAATAAATAAATAAAATTTTGAGACTTATAAATAAACAATAGTTGACATGGTACCACAAATTCGGGTTAATTAATATAGGTATTGATTTCTTTTGAATTGTGTGTATCTAGTTGATTTTTTGTGACAGGTTACACTGAACCAAAACTTTGCCATTGAAATTATATTTGAAGTTTTATGTGAATCAATTTGAGAAACTTTTTAGTTGAAATTTTAGACAAAATAAGTTTCGAATAGATTGGATTATGCAAATATTGATAAAAATTCCAATTCACAAAATAATACAATCTACATAAGACCAAATATTCCACAAATATCAAAAGTTATAATTTGCAATGGATTAAAAATAAGCAAACGAAATTTTTCATGGGCTTAAAATAGTTCAAATATTCAAACAGATTCATGCTCTTAACAATCTTACATGACTATGGTTACTTTATATCCTCTTCACAGATCATCCTCTCTTTCTTTCTTTGATTTTTTTTTTTTTTTGTCTTTTTTTTGTCTTTTTTTTTTGGGTACCTCCTTTTATCAAGCTTAGGATTTAATCCCAATTTTATTATTATTACTTTTTTTATTATTATAATAGAATGGTCTATCAAGTCTAGAATTATTGATTTTCATTCGATTTTATCTAATTTTAGCATTAACCACTATTTTTTTTTTGGGGAAATATTTAACATTTGCTAACTATCTGGTGCATCACACGGGTTAGCAACTAGTATTAAATATGAATAAGTCTATTACAATAAAGCTTGGCTTTGTCCAAAGTTAGCAAGTCCTCCACTATAGATGGTGGGTTATCATTAGCATAGTCAGAAGGTTGGGTGCTCCAAACTTAACCAATGCATCAACACATTGGTTCACCTCCCTGAATATGTGTTGGATAGTTGATCTATGGAATTTCTTCAATAGGGACTTGTAGTCATCGAGCAAAGGCTCTTGCATAAGATTATTTATCAAGCAATTGGTAAGTAGTAAAACAATAAGCTTGGCATCAAGCTCCACACATATAGAGGAAATCCTAAAGCCTCTAAACAAACATTTATATCTAGTTATATATTGGTAAAAAACTCATGCATTTGATCATTAATTTATTCAATAATCTTTTCATCTCAAATTGTTTGACATCTATACTATTTTAGAATGTCCCAAAATAATGTCATATTTCTTATTTGAAATGTCTCAAGATAGATAATTTTTCAAACATACCCTTCACTTTATTTTAAAAAGATTGTATCTCTCATTTACTAAAGTTTAAGTTACAGAAGGTAGTTTTGGAAATTTGTACATTAAATGATGTTCTCTTAAAAAAGTTGGATTTTCTAAAAAAACCAAACAAAATGGGACGGAGGGATTATATAAACCCAATCTTTTGTTATATTATATATATTACAATTGTTGATGATGAAGCCGAAAATTGTCAGTAAGTCACATGGTCCTCACGTGCTTAAGACAACACCTGCACAACACAGAACAAGAAGACCTTAGGAGAGTATCGGTGTGGTACCGGCCAAAGACCCTCCGAAGGTTAAGTTAGAGAAATTTCACAACTCTAGAGTGCCAGAGCTAGGAAAAATTATGTGTACCTTTTTTTATGACGGCATGGTGGTTTTTATAGTAGTGTAGAACTTACTCCTGTTTCTTGGGCAGAAAGATCTTTCCTTATAGAGAGGATTCTAATAAATGTACATATTCTGTGGGATTCTTTCCATATAGGGTCCCCATTGACTGAGGGCTATCGTAGGGTGCAAGGTATTTCCATTTAGGATTCCTTGGAGGTCATTTAAGCCATGTGGGTGCATTGTGGCCCTGGTGTCCGTCGGCCTTGGGCCTATGTACATAGAATCCGTCCGTATAGGGGGACCATCTGTCACGTGATCTATTTGTCCAGTACCTCAATTCGTCGTTGTATTTTTGATAACCCATTAATTTTATATTGTCAGGTTTATTTAAACCGATCTGTCAACCTTAATTTTATCCTCTTCAGTTGCCTCCTCACTTCATGGGTCCGTCACCCTTTTTCATGGACAGACCCATGGAGTTGACGGACCTGTGAAGTGATAGTCTAACTCAACCCCTAGGAAACGTGCCTTGATTGACAGGCTAGCCTAGGGCCATGAATGATGTAGGGACACGTGGCACATTTTTAATGGTCAATCACTCGAACCAAAGTGTCCCTTCGTATTCCGTGCCATTACCTCTATATATACGTGCTCCTTTACCTTTCATTTTCACTTTCTGCAACAAATTTACAACCAGAGCGCTACCGTCCTCTTTATCAAACCGGCATACCATCTACTTGGTGTTACTGTCAGCCACACCTTTTTCTGTTGCCTTCTCCACTTTGCTTAATCGGTAAGTATCCTTTACCTTATGTTGAATTTCCTTTGTCATTTATTTAAATTTTGCCTATCCGTCGTCTATGTAGACTGTCAGAATCTTAAGGTTTATTTGTCATGTGTAGGTGACATGTCTAGTGCGTCGAGTGAATAGTCGTGTGTCCGTAAGAGAGCGGGCTACAATGAGGTGTATCCGTTAGGTCAGAATAACCCCAGCACCTCTTCCGACAAAAGGGTCCCGTCCGCCAACTCACCTTCCCTGGAGGATGATGATTTGGACGTAGACGGATTAGAAAGTGATTCAAATGAAGACATAGGAAATGATGAGCCCCCTATCCAATCTGTCATAGGCCCTGATGGATTTAGGGAGTTCATTATGCTCCCATTGTGGACGATAAATGATTTCAACTCATCCATCAAACAATAACACTTCAACATACTTAGGGTTAAGTACCAGATTACTGTCAACATTCCAATGCGTCTACCCTTTAAATGTGAAAAATGTTACTACAAGGGTGTAGAAAATATCGATGTGTATGAGCAGATGCTGAAGGCAGGACTTAGGTTCCCTTTAAGTGCTCTTCACCGTCATCTTCTCCAGTATCTTGGATTGGCCGTAACCCAAATCTCTTTGAACGCCTGGAGAGTATTCCTGGGCGTGGAACTGTTGTATGGGGTGATGGACGACGGGGCATGTAGGATGATGGCGGAAGAGTTCTTCCATTGCTACCATCCATCCGAGATCACTCAGTCAAAGGGCATGTACAGTTTCATGCCAAGGAGCTCGTTGCTTAGGCTAGTGTGCGACACCCCCAGCTCCAACAGGAACTGGAAGAATCAGCTATTTTTTTTAATCCAAGGTGACGAATGGATGTGTCACCCTGGTGACCAAGAGTACATGCCTGTGGAAAAAACTTGGGGTATTATGCCCTCGTCTGGTATGTATCCATATGTATTAGGCTTTTATTTATGTTTACTTTATTTGATACTCTAACTGTCTCCTATTGCAGCTTAGGACTGTCCAGAAGTCACAATTGAGGAGTGGAGCTTCCTAGAGAAGATTTTCACAACTACTAAGCTGTCCGAGAGGTTGTGGACTAAGCTTGTTACCTTGGACACCCTCCATTGGTATTATGATGGTCCTGAACCAATTAAGGTTGCCCGTCACTACGATAAACAAGTGCGCAAACGTAAGTCCGTCCCTCAATACGTTGATTTCTTTCTTTGCTTTTAAATCATATAACTTCTTTTACCCGTCCTTCTTTATGTAGAGATGGAGGAAAGTAGAAGGAGAACTTATATCAAGCAGTAAGTTGTTGCTAAGAAGAAACAGGAGGGGAGCTTACCTCCTAAGCTGACGGGTCAGGCCAACCTGTCAACAAAAAGGAAGCCTTTTGAAAAGATGGACCATCCACCCAAGAAGCCTAAGGTGGTGATGGGGTTAACTGTTGGTGAGACCCTTGACACCAGCAAGTTGCTCCCTAAACCTAGCTCGAGGAGGGGGAAGGGCCTAATGAAGGGTGCTGACCCCATTGCGAAAAAATGCCCATCCTCGATAGGGAAAAATGCCCCATCCTCCTCTATGAAGACTCAAGGTATGCCCTAAAGCAGTTGTCGTCCATCATAATGGATAACGGCTATGAAGATTTGGGCAATCATGCCATTGAGGCCATGGGGGAGACGGGCCTTTTCAGTTTGGTACAGGTATGTCTATCCATCCTTTTTCCTTCGTTTCGTCCTACTGTTATTTTGTACTTACATTCGTCTATGATTCTTGCAAGGGGTCGTCATGATGAAAGGTTGTATGGACCAATGTATGTCCTATGAGACGGTGATCACCCGTTTGAGGGAGAAGGTGGAGGCGAGGGATTTAGAGCTGAGGGAGCTGACGGCTTGGAAAGAAGTCCAGGTTAACAAGTTGGATTTGACAAAAAAACTATTGAAGGAGTTAGAGGCCCAAGTCGAGGCAATGAAGAAGATCCTTAAGGATAAGGAAGCAAAGATCTCAGAGGCAAAGCGTCACCTCTATTAGGCTAAGAAGGATGTGGTGCGAGAGTATCACGACTCCGATGCCCTCTTGAAGGAGCTTGGCCGCTCCTTTACTGATAGTTTTTACTACTGCTTCCATCAGGTCAAAGCCTTCTTCCCTAATAGGCCACAAATTGAATTGACCTCTTGTGATTAAATCAATTAATTAATTAGCCAAGTTATTAATTAATCAATTTAACATGCAAACGCGTGGTAGCACAAACAAATCACCAAATAACTAAATATGCTGCGGAAATTAAATGACATGGTGATTTTTTTATGAATGGGGAAAAACTTGACGGCAAAAATCCCATCGAGTGATTTTTAGGTTACCACTCCTGAAACTCCATTATTATCACAACAAGTAGTTATAAGTAAAGGAATCTCAAGTACCTTACCAACCTACAGTTCAACCATTACCCCAATATCCAATTGGACTTGTTCTATAGTGACAGTTTCCCTCTTTGAATGCACGGCTCCCAAGTACATGACTAACCAATGCGTGGATTCCAGTATGCGACTTCAACACCAATTTGAAGGAGAGGTTGACTGCAAAGTTCTTCAGTACATCCTACAATGAAGATCAAGAAGATGCTTGGTCACAAAACCTTTTGGTGCAAATACATAGCAACTTCTTCAGAAGAGATGAACTAGGGCAAGAACTTCGTCTTTGATCACAAATTGCTTGAACAGAGTTTGCTCAATGCTTGTGCAACTTGTGTCTTCTTTGACGGCCCTAAAAACAATACTTTTATATGTCTAGAGTTAGGAGAAAAGAAGGCCTAAAGACACATTCATGGATCCCAAGAAATCAGATTAGAAATCTGATTTTTATAAACCTCGACAGATAGAAGCTGCCGAGAAGCTGTCAAGCAGGTGTTGAGCTTACGGGCTTGATACAACTTTCTTAATCTCGATAGATGCAGTTGTCGAGCCAGCTGTCGAGTTTTAATGAATTTGCACTATCAGCTTGTTTTTCTTGGATAGACTTGATGACTTCAACACTTGATCTTGAAACCTTGTTTCTTGAAGTATTAAAAACACCTAGAATTACCCAATTACAAGTAATGTGCGTTTTGTCAAATGATTAGCCAATTTACATAAATGAATGACATATGTTCTTAACAAGTGAAACACATATGTCTTAACAATCTCCCTCTTTGGCAATCCGTGACAAAACCACAACAAACAAATGAACATATAAGAGAAGTCATAAATCACTCAACTCATATTCACTTGTTGAATACAATAAAATTTATCCTATCACAAACTCTTGAAAAACTTTGCAAAAAGAGAGTTTATGGCAAGTAGACTTTGACAACCTGTATTTCTGAAATACTTTAAACAAAACTCATCAAGGCATCTTAGTGTGAAACAGAAATAATAGATTGCATATAAGTAAAAGAAACATATGTATAAAGATAGAAAAGAAACAACACATGTAGAGACAGATGAAAGAAACATACATCCACATATAGAGAAAATAAGTACAATGTATGTAAAAACTGGTCACAAGACCTCATATACAAGAACAATGTATCTAAAAAGTAGAAAAGAAAAAGATACATCAAATCCTCACTACATCCCTCAAGTATCAATGCTCCCTCTAACAAAACTGTCCTATACAAACTCTCCTCCTAAGATGACTACTCTCATATCCAAAATTACTCCCCCTTTTTGTCACGAGTGACAAAAGGTAGAGTGTTAAGTAGACATCTCATCAGTAGAGCTAGCATCTCCATCATCATCCGAAGTGTCATCGTTATCACCATCATCATCATTATCCTCAGAATCCGAATCCGCTGGAGGAGGTGATGAAGAAGTAGCCTCAGAAGCAAACCCACCCATGGTTGCCTGCCGTTGTGCAATACGACCAACACGAATGTTCACTTGATACAACTCAGTAGAGAGTGTATCAAGGCGAGCATCCATGCTCTGCAGCTGCGCCATGATGTCTCCAAGAGATACATCGCCCATAGAGGAAGAAGGAGCAGAACGGGATGTAGCTGAACGGGAGGAAGGAGTGGAATTCGGGTTTCTTGACCTAAACTGTGCTGCACTACATTTTACGGTAGCGGCGTCTATGGCACTCATGAAAGTGAAATGGTCGAACGCAGGAAAAGGAATGGAAAAATGGCGTAGAATTCTCATGATAGCAGAAGGAAAGATGAGCTTATCACGGGTCGTTGCATCCAAGTGAACATCTATAATAGACAAAATGAAATAAGATGGAAAATCTATGGTAAAATGCTCAAGGAGGGATAGCAAAAATCGAGCGCGAGGCTCTGTGATGAAGTTGTAGTGAGAAAGTGGATGGAGTACAAAAGTCATCACCATGTTTAAGAATCTATGACCTTTAGCAAAAGGTCTACATGATGTGAACTGACGCTCACCCCACTCTGAAGGACGCTCACAGAAAGCAGATATGAGCTCATCCTTGGACACAGTCCTCAGACGCTCACAAGAAGGATAGTTAGGAAACTTTATCCTAGGAACCCGAAGCACATCTGCAACAAGTTACGGTGTGATAGGGATGCGCGTACCTCGAATGCGAGTGAAGAAAAGAGGTATTGAATGATTAATCCCATGCATGTTGGAGTAAAACTCCTGAATAAGCACAAGAGGACATGTGACCGGGACGTCATACAGTGACTCCCATCCCCTACTGTGAATGACAGAGGGAAGGTCAGTGTCGGCGAAGTTTACCAAAATGACTTGGCGTTCCGAATGAACACCTCGTCTAGAGAAGTTTTTCGAGAATGCCTTGTGGGCATCATCATCACGGAACCAAAGATTAAGAGGAACATAATCAGAAGAGAAGGAAGCTCCAGAATGAAGAGGGTTTCGAGCAGGAGTGGATTTACGCTTAGGTGCCATAGACACTACTAACGGAACAAAATGAGAAAGAGAGAGAGAGAGACAAAGAGATAATCAGAAAAGTCCCAAAGCAATTCAAATATATCAAATATATTGAATAAAGAGTACGTATGCATGAGGATGCATGAACATGTGACATGCAAAAGAAATTACATCATGGGCTCAGCCCAATCCAAACCTACCAGCACACAAGCATAGTTCACACATCTAAATGCATGGAAATACCATTCTAATGCAAATGTGATGCAATGCATGAGATTTTGAACACATTGAAATGAAAATCCATCCAAAAATTGCAAGAAAAACTCATCAATTTTGAAAAATCTCAAAAATTTTCCAAAACCCTTAAAACCTAAGATTCAAAACATGAAGTGCATGAAGAATGAAGGAAAAAGAGATCATACCAAGTGATTTGAAGCAAGGAAGGGCCGAAAATCATGTGGGTTGAAGGTTTTGAGTGAGAAGATGAGTAGACGCGGACAGCTAGAGAGAGATCGAGAAAATGAGAACCGGATCGTGATAGAAGCTTATATAGGAACATCAGTAATTCTCAACAGATGAGGTATCGAGAGGTGTCGAGACAGCTGTCGAGGAAGGTGTCGAGGAAATGGTCGTCGACAAATATAGGTGTCGAGGAGGTATCGAGGAACAAACCACCAGAACCAAGAACAGAGGCTTGATCGATCCACCAGGTGTCGAGAAGGTATCGAGAAGACAGAAACTTTCTCGATTGATCCACCAGGTGTCGAGGATGTGTTGAGATTGTGATAAGAAAAAGCTTGAGAAGCTCGACAGATAGCTAGGTATCGAGGAGGTGTCGAGCTTCCTTTCAAAAATAGTTTTTCGAGAAGTGAAAAACACATTCATGAATGCAATCCAACATGCACTTCAACCAATGATCCAATCAACATATTAAGCTCTCAAAATCATCTTTCAACAAAAATTTTAAGCACATGGATCCTCATAAACACACACACACACTAAACAAGTCTAACCAATTTTATATTTCAAAAACGAGTCAAGACAGTTTAGTGAGCATACATTAGCACATGTAAACACTTGTGATGGCCAAATCACATTGTACTTGCACATGTATGAAAAGTAGCAAAGAATATTGTGTGTTGTGTGTGAAAAATATCGCAAGATTGCATATGTGTATACATGTTATGACAATCTGAGATATGAGAAAATAACTCACACACAATCATAATTGTTTGATGGGGACTATCATCTTCGAGGTACATTCTATAACTCTCACATCTCCTAAAAAATACGCTTGCAATCATATTTAACGCATTTTTGATCTTTTTGCTTTTATTTTCTTTGCATATTTTATTTTATTTTAGCATATCATGCATGGGCATATAAAAGAGAGAAAAGAAATACCCAAGATGTTAAGCATAGACATTGCACTTTTACTATGTCGAAGCATACGGATGTCTTTGACACTGCACTTTTGCTATGCTGAAGCATACAGGTGTCATATTATGATTAGTGGGCAACAGTGGTGAGATGGTTATTTATGCATTTCTCTTAGGTTTTTCTAGTCCTACTCATCAAAAAGAGTGATACGAGTGTTAAGTTCAAGAAATAACTTAATTTTACTCATCACAAACAAGAGCCATAAAGCTTATTTGCTTAGTTGTGCATAGAGATGCTCATCTAAGCTACAAAAGATACAAAGTTTAGAAACTTTGTTTCAATGGCCATCCAAGGTACACAAGTACCAAAGTACACAAAATACACATTGTTTTTGTATTTTTATGATTTTTCAAATTTTTTATTTTTAGTTTTATATAAAAAAAAAAAAAAAAACTAAACTAAAAGTAAACACACAAAAACATGTTAAACAAAGCAAAGTATAAAACTAGACTGACTCAAAATAAATGCGAAACACACAAGTAATGCAACAAACAAAAACAAGAAGATAGAAGAAAGTGAAGAAATCACTTAGAGTCCTTTTTCACTTTGTCTTGTCCCTTAGACTGAAAAGAACTGGATTTTCTGCGGTCCTTATCGAAGCTCCTCCCATTGGCATTCTTCATAAATTTCTTGAATTGCCTTATAATGTAGGACTTCATCTTGGAATCTTCATCATCAGAAGACTCATCTGTGTCACTGCTCTTTGCCTTCAAGGCCATGCTCTTGCCTTTACCCGACTTGCCAATTCTGGTCAGCCCTAGCTCATAGGTCTGCGCGTTTCCAACCAGCTCAGTCAAAGAAATCTTATCAATATCCTTTGATTCTTCTATTGCCGTAATCTTGGCATGGAATCTCTTGGGTAGAGATCTGAGCACCTTCCTCACAATCTTAGGTTCAGGAATGGTTTTCCCAAGATTGAAATCTGAGTTCACTATGTCCTTGAGCTTGGTATAGAACTCATCGAACGACTTATCCTCCTCCATCTTTATTTCTTCAAAGCTTGTAGGGAGCTTTTGAAGTTTTGAATCCTTAACAGCCTTTGTACCCTTATAGGTTGTTTGGAGGATGGTCCATGTTTCCTTTGCAGTTTCAGTAAAGGATATCTTCTTAAACTCCTCATTGGTGACTGCGCTAAATAGGGCATTCAATGCTCTACTGTTGATGTTTGCCGCCTTGATCTTGGCCTCATCCCAATCGGTCGGCACTTCATTTGGCTTGGTCCAGCCAATCTCTACAGCTTGCCACACATTCTCATCTGAAGACTGCAAGAAAGCTCTCATGTGTACTTTCCAATATGCATAGTTAGTGCCATCAAATAAAGGAGGTATGATTAATGACTGTCCTCTATCCATGACAAATAGGGGTCAATGGATCAACACAGCAAAGATTAAATCTAATTAGAGTGTGCCTGCTCTGATACCACTTGATAGGCCACAAATTGAATTGACCCATTGTGATTAAATCAATTAATTAATTAGCCAAGTTATTAATTAATTAATTTAACATGCAAACGCGTGGTAGCACAAACAAATCACCAAATAACTAAATATGCAGCGGAAATTAAATGACACAGTGATTTGTTTACGAATGGGGAAAAACCTGACGGTAAAAACCCCACCGGGTGATTTTTAAGTCACCACTCCCGAAACTCAACTATTATCATAACAAGCGGTTACAAGTAAAGGAATCCCAAGTACCTTACCAACCTACAGTTCAACCCTTACCCAAATACTCAATTGGACTTGTTCTATAGTGACAGTTTCCCTCTTTGAATGCACGGCTCCCAAGTACGTAACTAACCAATGCGCGGATCCCAGTACATGACTTTAACACCAACTTGAAAGAGAGGTTGGCTGTAAAGTTTTTCAAGTCATCCTACGATGAAGATCAAGAAGATGCTTGGTCACAAAACCCTTTGGTGCAAATACATAACAACTTCTTCAGAAGAGATGAACTAGGGCAAGAACTTCGTCTTTGATCACAAATTGCTTGAACAGAGTTTTCTCAATGCTTGTGCAACTTGTGTCTTCTTTGACAGCCCTAAAAACAATCCTTTTATATGTCTAGGGTTAGGAGAAAAGAAGGCCCAAAGATACATTCACGGATCCCAAGAAATCAGATCAGAAATCTGATTTTTATAAACCTCAACAGATCGAAGCTGCCGAGAAGCTGTCGAGCAGGTGTCGAGCTTACGAGCTTGATATAGCTTTCTTAAGCTCGATAGATGCAGCTGTCGAGCTTTAATGAATTTGCACTATCAGCTTGTTTTTCTTGGACGGACTTGATGACTTTAACACTTGATCTTGAAATCTTGTTTCTTGAAGCATTAAAAACACCTAGAACTACCTAATTACAAGTAAAATGCGTTTTGTCAAAGGATTAGCCAATTTACATAAACGAATGACATATGTTCTTAACAAGTGAAACACATATGTCCTAACATTCCCTAACCTGGATCTTTCTCATGTTTCCATCGATGCCTAGGCTCAGATTCTTGCCCAGCTCTTCTACTCCAAAGGAACTGACGAGCTCTTCGTCGATGAGACCAACCTTGACCCTCAGGGTGACAGAGATGTTGTTCAGTTTAACTAAGAAAAATCCGTTGAGGATGCTACCCATTACCTTCAAGTGGAGCAGACTGTGGAGGGGAAGACCGAAGATAGCCCTGTTGTCCAGCCGTAGTTTTTTCTTTTTACTTGTAAATTTTTAGCTTTTTGAGAGAACTGTTTATGTTTTCTTCGATTGACTCAAGATGTAAAGATTTTCCTTTTTGTGGACTTTTATTCATAATCTTTATTTATCTGTCGCTTATGCTTGTTTATACATATGTTGCTTTCTTTTCCCAAATTCTGAGACATGTACTTGCTCGTCAATTTAAGGGACTATTTAATTAATATACTTGTCCACCTATGGAGTAGGCCCGTCCACTTGTGGGTTTGACATAATTCTAATCAACCCTTCTTGATGATCCCGTCCTACCTGGTTTTATCATCCTTTTGGATGAACACATCTTTTTTTTTTTTTTTTGGTTTTATGATTTTAACTCATCCCTTGAGATGAACCCGTCTACTTATGTGGACTTAATTTTTAACTCATTACTTGGGATGAACCTGTCCTCTTAAGAACTATAATTTTGTACTTATCCTGTGGGATGAACCTTGTCCATTTATGGACTATAATTTTGTACTTATCCCGTGGGATTAACCCTATCCACTTATGGACTTTATAACTTTAGATCACCCCTTAGGATGAGCCCATCCACTTATGAATCTTAGATCATCCTTTAGGATGAATCCCTCCACTTACAGACTAATTTTCAGCTCATTCTTTGGTGAGCCTGTCCACTTATAGACTTTATAACTTTAGATCACCCCTTAAGATGAATCCGTCTACTTACGGACCATAATCTTAGATCTCCCCTTAGGATGAACCCGTCCATTTATGGACTTATCTTAGGTCACCCCTTAGGATGAACCCGTCCACTTATGGACTAACAAGTTGCAAGTCGTCCTATTTTCATAAGAAATTGGTTGTAGACATGTTTAATAGAGATGCACATATAGTCTGAATAAACTCCTCTTATTATGTGATAAATATACATGTATATTGTTCTAATAAATAATAAAAAACTGCTGTTTGGGGCTAAAAGTGCTGTAAATAGTAAAAATTAACTAAAAGGGAATAAATTGGAAATAAGGAGTGTCGTCGTCCTTGCTGCCATCTACTGGTAGTACTTCTTTAGGTGTTTTGTGTTCAATGGGTGATGTAGCTTTTGCCCATCCAGTGTCTTTAGGTGGTAAGTTCCCTTCCTATGCCACGATGCAATTTTGTACGGTCTTTTCCAGTTAGGTCCTAGCTTCCCTTGTGAGGTGTCTTTTATTGCACCCATCACCTTTCTTAAGACAAGATCTCCAACTTGGAAGTCCACGTGTTTGACTTTGGAGTTGTAGTGTTTGGCTATGAGGTTCTGGTACCGTGCTAATCTTTGCTTAGCAGTTGTTCTGACCTTATCCACCAGATCAAGTTGCAGGTGCATAGCTCCATCATTCCTACTCTAGTTTTAGTTTCCCACTTTGTAACTTGTGAGTCCTACTTCGGCTGGGATGACTGCCTCGCTTCCATACGCCAGGCGAAATGGTGTCTCCCCTGTAAGTGTCCTTGCTGTCGTCCTGCAAGCCCATAAAACGGTTGGTAATTCTTCAGGCCATATACCTTTTGCCCCCTCGAGTCGAGTTTGGATGATTTTGAGCAAGGATCGGCTCGTGACCTTAACTTGTCCATTGGCTTGAGGGTGGGCGGGTGATGAGTAATGATTCTTAATTCCTAGCTATGAACAAAAGTCTCTAAATGCGTTGTTGTCAAATTGCTTCCTGTTGTTTGAGACTAGTACTCTAGGTATACCGTACTTGCAGATGATGTTTCTCTATAAAAAGCTTTGTACATTCTTCTCCGTGATGGTAGCCAAAACTTTGGCTTCTACCCACTTTGTGAAGTAGTCTATACCGACTACCAGGAATTTTAGCAACCGAATTTCCATTGGGAACAGACCCATGATGTCTAATCCCCACTGAGTGAAAGGCCATGGGGCCGTCATTAGAGTGAGTTCCTCTGTTGGCTGCCGGATGAGGCTGCCAAACCTTTGACATTTATCACAAGTTTTGACATATGCAATGACATCTTTCTGCATGGTAGGCCAATAGTATCCTGCACAGATCAATTTGTGCACTAATGATTGTGATCTAGAATGGTTTCTATAGACTCTTTCGTGTACCTCTCTTATGACGTAATGTGCTTCTTCGGGAATAAGACACCTTATGTAGGGTGGGAGAAGCCCCTTTTGTATAGTACATCTTTAATCAGCACACACTGTGTTGCTTGGACCTTCAGTTTCCTTGCAACCTCCTTATCGCCAGGTAGTACGCTGTCCTTAAGATAGGAGGTTATTGGTGTCATCCAATCGTTCTTGAAGCCTATATTATGCACATCGACATTGTTTATTAATGGTGATAGTTGAATGAAGGATAGTACCTGATTAGGAATGAGCATATGTTCTGCTAATGCAGCCTTGGCAAGACGGTCGAAGTGCTTGTTCTTCACCCTTGGGATTTGAACAAACCTTGCTTGAAGGTTGTTTACCCGATTCTTTACCTGCTCGAGGTACTTCTTCATCCGTTCACTTTTGCATTCATAGTCGCCATTAACCTGGTTGGTGACTACCTGAGAGTCGCAATACACCACCACGTCCATGGCTCCTGCTGCTTTTGCCAGATCCAGCCCTGCTATCAAGGCTTCATACTCTACCTCGTTATTTGTCGTAGGAAAATCGAGTTGAATCATGCATTCAACCTTGTCACCTTTTGGGCTATAGAGTACCACATCAGTTTCGCCTGCTTGTCTGGTGGATGATTCATCCGTGTGGATACTCCATTAAGGAACTTCTCCTGCCCCCTGGCCTTTTATGTGCGTGAATTCTACGATGAAGTCACGATAACTTGCCCTTTTATGGCCATGTGGCGGTGATACTGCACATCGAGCTCGCTCAATTCAATTGCCCACAGCACCATCCGTCCGGCTGCCTTTGGGCTGATCATTGCTCATCGTAGAGGCTTGTTCGTCAGAACAATTACTGTGTGTGCCTGAAAGTAAGGTTTAAGTTTGTGAGCTGCTGTTACTAGGGCAAAAGCTAGCTTTTCCATTAGTGGGTACTTCTTTTTTGCACCCCGAAGCACTTGGCTTGTGAAGTACACGGGCTTTTGAACTCTGTCCTCCTCTCTGACTAAATTTGCGCTGATAGCGGCGGGGAGACAACTAGGTAGATGAACAATTTTTCACCTAGTTTGGATGGGCTCAGTAAAGGTGGAGAAGAAAGATATGCTTTTAGATCCTCGAATGCTTGCTAACACTCGACCGTCCATTTAAAGGACTTCAATGTGCGGAAGAAAGGTAGGCATTTGTCCGTTGCCCTTAACACAAACCTATTAAGTGCGGTTACCTTGCTATTGAGGCTTTGTACTTCTTTCACATTTTTTGGGGGCGCCATTTCTATTATGGCTCGGATCTTGTTTGGGTTGACTTTGATACCTCTCTAAGACACCTAGAACCCTAGGAACTTCCCAGCCGTCACCCCGAATGCACACTTGCTTGGATTTAGCTTCATGTTGTAAGAGCGAAGGTTGTCGAAGGTTTCCCTGAGATCATCCAGGTGATCATCCTCCTTTTGACTTTTTACCAACATGTTGTCAACGTAGACTTGGATGTTTCTTCTAATCTGATGTGCGAACATCTTGTTCTTGAGCCTCTGATATGTCACGCCTGTGTTCTTGAGGCCAAATGGCATCACTGTATAGCAGAAAAGGCCCTGGCTAGTGACAAACAAAGTCTTCTCCTGATTTGCCTTGTCCATTTTTATCTGGTTATAACCAGAAAAAGCATCCATGAAGCTCAGTAACTAGTGTTAAGCCGTAGAGTCTACCAAGATGTCAACCCACGGAAGGGGGTAGCTGTCCTTGGGGCATGCTTTGTTTAGGTCTGTAAAGTCCATGCACATCCTCCACTTCTCGTTGGCTTTCTTGACCATCACCACATTCACCAGCAAGTTAGGTTAGTTGACTTCCTTGATGAAGCCATCCTCTTGCAATTTGTAGACTTCTTTCCATTGTAACTTGGTCTCGTTCTTGGGCGAACACTCATTTCTTCTGGCGGATAGAGGGCAAGGTGGGTGACATATTCAATTTGTGCACCATGATTGAAAGGTCGATCCCAGGCATGTCTTTATGGTTGTAGGAAAATACATCTTGGTTCTCTTTGAGAAATGCCTTAAGTGCTTGGTAGACAAGTGGGCTGGTGAGGGTACCGATCCTAGTCGTTTGATTTGGTCTGGAGTTGTCAAGAGGTATCTCTTCAAGTCCTTTTATGGGTTTTGCCACCGTCCGCTGCTTTTCTATGTTCATTATTTGTAGATGATCGTCCATCTCCAACATTTGTTATGTAGCACTCTCGTGCAGCCACTTGGTCTCCACATACCTCTCTTACTCCGAACTCAGTGGGGAATTTGATCATCAGGTGGTAGCTTGAAGTTACTGCCTTCCACGAGTTGAGGGTAGGTCATCCAAGGATGGCATTGTATGCAGACGAGCAGTTGACAACAAGGAACGTAACATCCTTGGTGATTTGCTGAGGATAATCACCAACCGTCACAGGCAATGTGACTGCATCGAGTGGGTATAATTTTGTACCTCCAAACCCAACGAGCGAGGCGTTGGTCGGGACCAGCCGTTCTCTATCAATCCTCATTTGCTGGAACGCTGGGTAGTAGAGGATGTCAGCAGAGCTTCCATTGTCAACCAGTCCCCGTTATGTGTTGTAGTCTCCTACCCATATGTTGACGAGTGCATCATCATGCGGGTGGTGGAGACGTTAAGCATCTTCCTTTAAAAATTCAATGATGGGGTTGTTGATCTGCGCCATCTTCGGTACGAGGCTTGTTTGTTGGACATTCCAGACCATCCTGAGGTAAGTTTTATGGGCCTTTTTTGATGAGCAAGAGGCTGCTGTGCCTCCCACAATCATTCTTACGTCTTCTATGGGCGGCCTAGGACGTTCTTTTTCTCATTGAGGAGCCTATTCTTGTGGTGGGTTTGCTCTTTCCTTATTGACGAACCTCTGCAACTTTCCTTGCATGATTAGAGCTTCTATCTGTTGCTTCAAATCGTAGCAGTCAAACGAGTCATGACCGTGGTCTTGGTGAAAATGACAATACTTTTCTCTGGACCTTTTATTGGGATCTCCCTTCAGCTTGCTGGGGAATGTCAGGGCTCCTTCGTCCTTGATTTCCATCAGGAATTGGTCGATAGGGGCAATTAGTGGGGTTAAGCTTGTGAACCTCCCTATGGGGGGCTTGGAGCACCTGTCCTTTCACGGTTCTCCAGTCCTAGCTATCTTCTGTCCCCTATTCTGCCTTGCATCCTCTTGTCTTTCCCTCTTCTTGGGCTTCTCTTCTCGGGCCAGCAACGTGTCTTCTGCGTTCATGTACTTAGTAGCTCTGTAAAGCCCATCCGACATGGTTTTTGGGTTATTTTTATATAAAGAAAATAGAAACTTACCCTTCCATAGCCCATTCGTGAATGTGGCCACGAGTATCTTGTCGTCAGTTTCATCAATTGAGAAGGCCTTTTTGTTAAAGCGAGCTATGTAAGATCTCAACGTCTCATCCTCTTGTTGCTTAATGCTCATCAAGCATGCAGTGGACTTCTTATACATGTGTCCCCCGATAAAGTGTGAGGAAAATTGGGCACTTAACTCCTTAAAGGTACTAATAGAGTTGGACGTCAACCTGCTGAACCAAACCCTTGCAGGGCCTTTCAGCGTAATGGGGAAGGCCCTACACATGATCTCATTTGCCACTCCTTACAATTACATCAAAGTCTTGAAAGACTCCAGGTGATCTAGGGGATCCTTGGATCTGTCGTAGCTCTCCACCTGCAGCATATGGAACTTCAGTGGAAGTGGGAGTAAAGTGACGGGTGCGGTGAATGGCGAGTCAGTTCGATGGACCAAGTCATTAAGGACGCTAGACACTCGTCCTTTGAGGGCGTTCATCATGAAGTCCATTCGTTCCTTCATCATCTGCATCTCTGCAACTATTTGAGGTGGAGCTGTATCTGCAGTGGATGGATGGCTTGTGTTAGATGCTCTGGTTTGCTTGGGCATTGCTACCTTTCGGCCCCTGTTGGTCCCTTCTCTTAGCGCCGGTGCCTTCTTGGTCTTCCTCTTGAGCGTTAAGCCCCGCATTCTTTTGGTGCAGCTACTCTTCTAGATCAAGGTTTTGCTTGGTGAGGCATTCTACGACATTGGCAAGAGTTTGAACCTGTCTCTTGAGGTTGGTGGTGCGTGGTTCGTCTCCTTGAACATTGTTAGTGGTCGCCATCAAGCGAGTAAGCACCATGCAACTCTTTGTCTAGGAAGCGATAGTATGGCTTACAAGTCGTGTATTCCCACAGACGTTGCCAACTAATAATGCTGAAAATCGTCAATAAGTCACACAGTCCTCATGTGCTCAAGAAAACACCTACACAACATAGAATAAGAAGACCTTAGGAAAGTACTGGTGTGGTACCGGTCAAAGACCCTCCGAAGGTAAAGTTAGAGAAATTTCACAACTCTAGAATGCTAGAGTTGGGAGAAATTATGCGTACCTTTTTTATGAGGGCTTGGTGGTTTTTATAGGAGTGTAGAACTCCTATTTCTTGGGTAGAAAGATATTTCCTTATAGAGAGGATTCTAATAAATGTACGTATTCTGTAGGATTCTTTTCATATAGGGTCCCCATTGATTGAGGGCTATTGTAGGGTGCAAGGTATTTTCATTTAGAATTCCTTGGAGTTCACTTAAGCCATGTGGGTGCCATGTGGCCCCGGTATCCATCGGCCTCGGGCCCTTGTACATAGAATCCGTCCATATAGGGGGACCATTCGTCATGTGATCTATTCGTCCAGTACCTCAATTCATCGTCATATTTTTGATAATCCATTAATTTTGTACCGTCAGGTTTATTTAAACTGATCCGTCAACCTTAATTTTATCCTCTTCAGTTGAGGTAATAAGTTGTTAATAAGTGGATTTTGTGGTGTGAATTTGTGTTAGAACTTCATTCTCTCTTTCCTGTGTGTATGCATGTTTCTCCCAAAAAACGAAAGTTGTTAATGAGAAATAATAAAAATATATAAATTTTGAACAATCAATAACTTTATCTTTTTTATTAGAGGAAATCCATAACTTACCATCTCAATAAATCTCACACACACACACACATATATGTCTTTGTGCATGGGTTTAATCGATGAAATTCTTATTAGCAGTTAACCAAACTAAATGACCAATTAAGTATTTTAAGGAAGAGTTTGGACCTCCATATATAATACAAATACATAAAAGTATCAGCACTTCAATACAATACAAGGTTCTTAACACCTCTTAATGTCTTCAACATCCATGGTTCAAATTCCTTGTTCCTCGAATATCAAATTTAAATTAAAAAAAAAAACAATACGTAAAAAAGAGCTTTTTAATTTTTTTAATAAAAAAAAAAAAACAAAATAAACTTAGAAATGAGTCCTGGTTTGATATTATGATGGAATATATACAATTAAAATGACATGATCATCTCTACCAACTTATTCAGGGAATTGTTGGAAGAACCACCTTCTTTAAGGCAAAGTTCAACTTTCTCCTTCAAATTCTTGGCTTTTTCCCTCATCGCTTCCCCTTCTTTTCCTGCCATTAGTCTTCTTATAGCTTTCTCAATCTCACCTCTATCCAACTCATTCTCCAATTCCAAGCCTACCCTCCATATATGGCTCACATACCTTGCATTCACTCTCTGGTCTCCAAAACACGGTTTGCATATCATTGGAATCCCTTCACAAATACTTTCAAGGGTGGAATTCCAACCACAATGACTCAAAAACCCTCCCACTGCACTATGCGCCAAAACTTCCTTCTGTGGTGCCCAGTTCACAATGCAACCTCTCTCTCCAATAGTTTCTTTGAAAATTAGAGACAATACTTCGTTTTTTGAACCACGAATTGAGTCTGGCCGAAACACCCACAAGAAACGTTGCTGGCTATTGGCTAGTCCCCACGCCATTTCAACTATCTCTCTTTCATCCATGGCTGCTATGCTTCCCAAGCTTACGTATATAACTGAGTTTTTAGTTTGCTTCTCTAACCATGCCATGCAGCTAGCGTCTTCCTTCAATAAGCTACTATTGGGAAGGCCTGGACCAAATTTGTGCAGAGGACCAATGGGGAGGTTTGGAACTTGATATTGTTGTTGGATACGTGCCAATGATGATAGTTCAAGGCAGTCCATGGTATTCCAAATGATTGCTGATGAAGATGTCTTAATTTTGTACATATCAATCACTAGCTGTGAAAAGCTTTCCAATTTTCTACTAATGGGAAAGGGTAGATCCTTAAACCTGAGAGGGTGATGGTTAGGAACTGGGCCCTGTGATACAGAATCTGAAATCCAGATTAGGATTGGTTAGTATTAGTGATTCATGGGCTGTGATTACTTAATTGTGAAAAGATACTGGGGCATTGCCATAGTCATTTCAGATCTATCAGAACCAAATTAGATCTGTTAGGATATAAGTTTGTGAAAGCCCAAGCATCTGCAAACCTATATTTGCACCACAAATAACTTAGTCTGACTAGGATTAAAATAATATTTGGTTACATTTTTTTTTTTCTATAAATACTCAGAGATGTACATTTTTTCACGTAAATATAAATAAAGTTTGATTAGTACTAGGGTATTACAAATTTTACTAAATTGAGTCTATAAATTGATATGTCACAAATCACAAATAGGTAATTCAAATACTCGTTTATGAGATAATTGAAACTCACCAATCATATTCATTACCAAATGAGTTTTTAAGTTTTATCTAGTAAACCTTGTAATATCTTTAATATTTTTCATAAGGTTTTTCTCTCTTTTGACGGTCATGATTATAATCATTACCATTGTTATCATTATTATGTGCCAAATTAATTAAGTATGTTTGAGAATATGAGGATAGAAAATGAAAAGAGAAAATTAATACAAACCTAACACGAACCAAACAACAGCTATATATCCACCCAGTGGCAGAGCCAAGATTTTAGCTTAGGGGGGTAAGATTAAAATTAAGACAAGATATTGATAGTAAAATTAATCTAAAAAATAATAATTCAATGTTAATAAATAAGCAATTATATGCTAATGTAATTGTCACACTTAATCTAATATAAATGTAAATTTTAATTTATTTATTTTTACCTAGTTTAAATTACTCAAGTGTCCTCGATGTAAATAGTTAGTGATAATAAAAAATTGAGAAATTAACTTGAATGCATAAATTTTAATTATGTAATTTGATGATTTCTTCAAATAAATTGAAAAAAAAAAATCAATACAAAAGTGATAAGAATATAGTAATTTGCCTACAAAGTTGTATACATGTCTCATTGTCAGGAATGCTTTTAAAAAAACTAAGTAGAATTCACATTTTCTTTCCCTATTCATCTAAGTAGTTAAACTTTTGTTTCAAAAAAAAAAAAGTAGTTAAACTTTTGAATTATAGCAAAATTTCAAAGTTTGAAATTGTGAAAATGTGAAGAGGTGTAAGAAAAAGATTAGTAGATGCTCTAAGGTTTTTTTTAGGGCTGGTTTGTTAAGGCCATTTGAAGACTCTTTTGTGTGATTTAAATGCTATAAACCATGGGGCCCACTTTGGAGTGAGTTGTTTGGTAGGGGAACTTTTATAAGGGTATTTAGATTGCAGTAATCAATATAGGTAGCTTAAAACATGTATTTAGAGAACCCATAAGAAGGTGTATTCAACACTTAAGTTACAGTTATGAATGACATAATCATAAATATTGTGAAAACTGTGGGACCCACACATAGTCGATTAATTTGACAAAACACAACTGCCTTTTCTATCTCTCCTTCACACGTTAGACAAGATTTCTTTATCAAATGCTCATCTCAGATTTGTACCAAATCAACGTCTCACCGCTATCTCTCTCTCAAATCCACTCTGCTTTCTCTCAAATCAGCATTAATCTTTCAGATGTTCCTCTCAACTTCCAATTGCCGCTCATTACTCCTCATAATATCCCATCTAACTCTCCATATCTTCTAAATCATGGTAACAATTATATCACACCACGCCAATAAATGGATCATGACAGATTGTATCCTAATTAATTTAAATTATAGTTGACCATCTATAGGAAAGATTTTATATATATATATATATATATATATATTTATATATCGACAATGAAGAGAGAACATGATGAGGAGATGGGAAGAAGATAAGATGAGAAAAAGTAGGAAGGAGAGAACAATAAAATTTATAGTAGCAGTTGGTATTCAAGAGGGAGTTTTCTCCATCTTCATTAAAATAAATTATTTTACACTATTCATGTCCATGCTTTGCACACTTTTTCTATATAAAAAATACCCATACCAAACAGTCAATTTTGTGTTTTTAGTTTTAAAAGAATGTTACGAAAATATGTTACTAAACACAATTTTTTTTTTTTTTTTGTACTCAAAAAACGTGTTTTAGTATACTTTTTAAATCACAATTTTCACATTGTTTTAAAAACCAAAACTAAAGTACTCTTACTAAATGGGCCCTTAGCAATTAATCTATAGTCACCATTTTTTTTCCTCACAATATTATTAAGACAACAAATTACAAATAGTAGACAATAAAATAATATTAGTGATAGACTTATATTAAAATAAGTAACAACTTCACAACTCAAAAGTTACAAAGTTTATTTTGAAAAGTATCATGTACTTATAAATAGCATTGCTCATCTTTTAGTGGTATACTTTTTCTTTTTCTTTTTTAGTTAAAAAATAAGTAGAGAAGGGCGACTAGTGTGACTTATTTACCTTGGCGCGAAGTGGTAACTTCTACTAACGTGTATAGAGGAATAAAAAGTTTTTTTTTTTTTTTTTTTTTACCATGGGGAAAGTGAATATGTGACAAAGCAAATTGACCAAAATAGTACTGGTTGTTTTTTGCTTTTGCTTTTGATTTGATTTTTTTCT
This sequence comes from Quercus suber, assembly GCF_002906115.3. NCBI lineage: Eukaryota > Viridiplantae > Streptophyta > Magnoliopsida > Fagales > Fagaceae > Quercus > Quercus suber. The sequence continues at coordinate 791,055 of NW_027069584.1, read as the reverse complement.
TTTTCTCCTACAATCCTACTTCATTTATCTCCTGTCATTCTCTTCTTCTTCTTCTTTCAATAAAATACTCAATAAGTCATCACTTAAAAAAGAAAAAGAAAAAGAAAAAACACATACTGTTTGAAAATATGTTATTTGAAATATAGTACAAAACACATTTTTTTGCATTATGATTACTTTAAATAGTTGTTTTCTCAACACCCTTTAAACAACGGTTTTTACATAATTTCAAACATCAGTATTTAAACACTGCTAATAAACGAGCCTTTTTGTTAGTGCAATGTGCAGACTACTTTCAAGTTTTCAACCACGATAAAAGGCCATTATTAGAGCATCTTAAGCAGCTTAGCCATATTTTGGAATTGTTTGTTAAGTAAGCAATTACTTTTATATTTTTCCTACATACTTTTTTAAAATACTTTCAAACAAACTCTTTATAATTTTCCTATCCTATTTAAATATTATTTATTAATTTATTTTATCTTTTTATTCATTTCCAATAACTATATTTTTCAAAAAATAGAAAGATGTGGAGAGAGAAAAAAAATAAAATATTAGTTTTTCAGTTCATTTTTACAAATTTTTAAGCCACAAATTATTTTGCTCATCTAAAATAACTTCCAAATAAAGAAAGTGATTGTAGATGAGCAAAAACAATTTGCCTCATTTGGAGATATGGCTAGACTTGGTTTTTAAGGCTTCACTCTCAACTTTGTCTATGATTTTGATTTTAGCTCTTCCTATTGGAGATGCTCTTATACATGATTTTTGGTGAGCTTAGGAGGGGCAATTGCCCCCTCTCGCCCCTCCCTTGGCTACGCCTTGTTTCCACCTAAACTTTCCTAATTCCAATTATACATTGTAAACTGCTAACTAAACATGCTCTTTAGGACTCATATAGTTCTACTTTGTGTTTGGTTATTTTATTAAGAAAAAAGATGCAATAATGAGTAGAATATAAATAAACTATAATTAGTATAATGTGGAACACAAAATAGAGGTCATATAAATCTAAGACAGGATATTGTGCATACCTTCTAAGGAAACAAGACCTTCAAGCTTGAGTTGGGCAAGGGTGGTGCGAGCTATAAGAGTGGCAGCACTGGTGGTTCGTAAAATGATACTTGGAAGCTTCAGAAAATTAGCCACGGTCTCAACGAAGAACATGAGTTCATCATAGATGACGCAAGCGATATCGTCTTGCTGTCCTCCCGTCACTATTTGTGACAAGCATTCCTGCAAATGCAATTTACAGTTTACATTTAGCCTCTGTATAAGACTTAGTATATCCCCGGATGAGATTTCTTGGACGGATAAGCCATCCGGTATTGGAAGGAACTTGAAATTAGGGTGGTTGGAAGGATTAGGAGAATTAAATTCAGTGTGAGCAATGGTGATGGAGAATCCCTTGGAGTGAAGGATGGTGCCTAGTTGAAGCATGGGATTTATGTGACCTTGGAATGGACATGGCAACAGAACCAACCGGCGAGATATCTGTCCATTCTTTTCCATCTCTCTCTCTCTTTCATGCACAGGGGGGTTCAGCTAATTGAATTGTTACTTGCTGCTGTCTCTTTGAGCTTTATTTAAAAACGAAAATCGTATTACACCAGCCATTCCTAGCAAATTATATATTATTAATGAATTTGCCAGAAGTAAAGTGACAGCTTTGGCTTGCAGTTAGATAGATTATAGATTCTATACTCAGAAGAGGCCAAAATTGGGTAAAGAGAAAGAAAGTGAGAAACTGCGGTGAAGTTTGTCTTTTATTGGATTCTGTTTTGCTATCCAATTTGAGTTTGATCTCTAAATTTGATTATGAGCTGGTAATATCGTTTAAAAAAAAAAAAAAAATTTAAATCAAGGTACCCATCTTGTTCATTTTTTGGAAATCGAGGCACTATATTGGCTGGCGTTGTGAATTAAAATAGGAACCGTCTTATCAAAAAAAATAAATGGGGACTGTCCAACCAATATGATCATTCTTTGGACGAAATAGGTAACTAACCATAAAATCCTAACAATATAATTAGTTGTCAACGTTTTCAAACTATTTTTTTTTTTAGCACCTCGAGTCTCAGAAAGTCAAGCTGTGCGCTCATACCTCGAGTCTTTGATGCTCGATTTTTATAGTTTGACCTGGCCTAGTTCCACGTGGCATCCCACATGGACCTCGAGTCTCAGAAACTCGATTTCCAAATCAAAAAAATTTGAAAATATTTTAAGTATTCAAGTCTCTCATCTACAAACCAAAATACCAAAAAAAAAAAAAAAAATCAGATCNAAAAAAAAAAAAAAAAAAAAAAAAAAAAAAAAGAGAAACCCAAAAACAAGCTCCAGGCCGGCAAACCCCAGGCCGGCGCGACCGGCGCCGCAGTGCGGCCAGGGTCGCGCGCGACCCAGGGCTGCGCGGCCCGAGTCGCGCAGGCCGCGCGAGCCTGGGTCGCGCAGGCCGCGCGAGCCTGCGACCCGGGCCGCGCGAGCCCTGGGTCGCGCCGGCGGTCGCGCCTGTTTCTGGGTTTTTTTTTTTTTTTTTTTTTTCTTCTGGCTTTCGGCTTCTTTCTTCTTCTTCGGGTTTTTTTTTTCTTCATGCTCTGATTTCTTTCTGGGTGGCTGTGGTTTATATATTGGCTTAGACCTCGAGTCTCTGAGACTCGAGTTCCATGTGGGATGCCACGTGGAACTAGGCCAGGTCAAACTATAAAAATCGAGCATCAAAGACTCGAGGTTATGAGCGTACAACTCGACTTTCTAAGACTCGAGGTGCTAAAAAAAATATAGTTTGAAAACATTGACAACTAATTATATTGTTAGGATTTTATGGTTAGTTACCCATTTCGTCCTCATTCTTTGGCTATGTTCCTTAGAGGATCCACAGCAGTGAAGCTAAAAATTTAACTATTTGACATCACAAAAAGTTATTTTATCTATTTTACTTACACACATGTTGCAGTAATGGATCTATTTTAACTTTTAACACAATAAAATAAAATAAATATCACAATAAAATAATATATCCACTTCAATAAAATAATATATAAAACCTAATAAAAATTAATTGGGATAATTACAATTTGCCCACCTGTGGTTTGACCCGATTTCTATGTGCCTACCTGTGGTTCAAAGTTTGACACTTTGCCCACCTGTGCTTGTTACCGTTACCCAGCCGTAACTCACCTCTCCACTCTCCGTTACTCTAACACCAAATAAGTAAAAAAAACATTCCAAAACGGATCAAAACTAATTATCACTCCTAGAACTCACTCTCACTCCCAAAACTCTCAAAACTTACTCACTCCTACAACAAGCATCGTTTGAGACTCTTAATTTCAGATCCAAGCCGAGGAAGCAAGTTGCTAACAGTTGCTCCTCCTCTGTTCAGCTATGGGCTTTGATTCGCAAACTTTCCAATGGAACTGGGTTTTGACCGTGGGTGGGTTTTGATCGTGCATGCGCTTGGGTGCCACCGTGGTTATTGAACTTGGGTTTTGAGCTTGCGTGGTCCTCTGTTCAGCATCAACAGGTAGATCAAAACCCTCTTTAGTTTTTAATTTTTGAAACCTAGGGTTTGAAATTGGGTTTTTTTTTTAATGTTTTTTCAGGTTTTTTATTCTTTCTTTGAATTTGAGTTTCTTAAACTATTCTTGATTCCATGTTTCTTCGAATTGGGTTTTTTTCTCCTTACTTTTGTTTCATGAAAGATTATAATAGTAGTTGTGTAACTAGTTGCTAATTTAATCACAATATGAAGTTGTTGAGTTGTTGTTTATATAAAGCCACTTTCTTTGATTATATTTTTATAACTTGTTTGATTTTTGTTGTTTATATACAACCTCTGTATGTGTGTGGAGAACAATGCAAATGTGAGGGACCACGGACCACAATGCAAATGTGAGGGCCCATATAATCTATCTATGGTTTTGTTAAGTTAATTTATCGATACATCTCTCTCATGCTAATTGCTTTCCTTCACATGTCAACTACTTTCAAATTTTCTAATACACTTTCTTGGCTGAGAAGTGATATGAATTGCATACATTTGAAATGTAATTAACTTGACTTAGATATTTAGGAAAGATGTGGGCCATTAATAGGAGTATGAGGTCTAAGAATGGCTACATATAATTAGATGTAATTTTTTTTTTTTTCACGTTACCGCAATTAATTTATAAAACATGTCTATCTAGATGATCTTAATCAAATTTAAAGTTGTAGCTGTTTAGTTATATACATATATTAACAAGGGATAATTACAATTTACCCACCTATGGTTTGCCCCGATTTCTATGTGCCTACCTGTGGTTCAAATTTTGACACTTTGCCCACCTATGCTTGTCACCGTTACCCAGCCGTAATCCACCTCTCCACTCTCCATTACTCTAACACCAAATAAGTAAAAAAAACATTCCAAAATGGATCAAAACTAATTCTCACTCCTAGAACTCACTCTCACTCCCAAAACTCTCAAAACTTACTCACTCCTACAACAAGCATCGTTTGAGACTCTTAATTTCAGATCCAAGATGAGGAAGCAAGTTACTAACAGTTGCTCCTCCTCTGTTTAGCTATGGGCTTCGATTCGCAAACTTTCCAATGGAAGTGGGTTTTGATCGTGGGTGGGTTTTGATCGTGCTTGCTCTTGGTGCCACCGTGGGTTATTGAACTTGGGTTTTTATCTTGCATGGTCCTCTGTTCAGCATCAGTAGGTAGATCAAAACCCTCTTTAGTTTTTAATTTTTGAAACGTAAGGTTTGAAATTGGGTTTTTTAATGCTTTCTTCAGGTTTTTTTATTCTTTCTTTGAATTTGAGTTTCTTAAACTGTTCTTGATTCCATGTTTCTTCGAATTGGGTTTTTTTTCTCCTTACTTTTGTTTCATGAAAGATTATAATAGTAGTTGTGTAACTAGTTGCTAATTTAATCACAATATGAAGTTATTGAGTTGTTGTTTATATACAGCCAATATGAAGTTGTTGAGTTGTTGTTTATATAAAGCCACTTTTTTTTATTATATTTTTATAACTTGTTTGATTTTTGTTGTTCATATACAACCTCTGTATGTGTGTGGAGAACAATGCAAATGTGAGGGACCCATTTAATCTATCTATGGTTTTGTTAACTTAATTTATCGAGACATCTCTCTCATGCTAACTACTTTCCTTCACATGTCAACTACTTTCAAATTTTCTAATACACTTTCTTGGCTGCTAGCCATATATCTAATGCTTATTACATATGCATGTACAGCTTCTCTAGATCCAATTTAAATGACCTTTTCTTAGCCAATAAAAAAAAAATAAACAATGGGTGCCGCGTAGTTTCCATCACTGTCTTAATGTGCTAATATTGTATCATTATGAAGTTAAATGTCTATTTATTTTTATTGTCTTTGCCTTAGTTGTGAGCTTTGTACAACAAAAAATTTCTAATATGAAAGATCTCATATTCATGTCTACCAGTATTTTGACTGAACAAAAATTCTTTGTAACATAGTTGTAATGTAATGGTTGAGTCTTTGCAAAAGGATAATTATGGAGAACAATTGGGATACACCTGATAGAAGAAAAATGTGTAGTAAATCTAGTGGTAGAATATGATGCATTTAGTAGTCTAGCCTTTATGGTACCTTTGATTGTTGAAACCTTTACAATGCATTAATGCTGGACTTCAATGTGAGTTTATCTTACTTAATTTGATAATTGTTAACAATGGTTTATGCTGTCACACATGCTGAAAATTTGAACTATGCCTCTTGTAACAGATTTGTTGGTCTATAAGCTTGTAACAAATTTTTGCTATGTTTTCATCAACCGGCAATGGCTCTACAACTAGTGGTTTCTACCATGCCGAAGATGGTCATTTATGTACCATTAAGCATTGTGCCCTACGAACAAGTCGAAAAGCTGGTAACTATGGAAGAAGATTCCTTGGTTGTAGTCAATTTAATGTAAGAAACAATTACATTGTTGTATTTGAATTGAATTGAATTATTAATTGTGATTTATTGTGAACTGTGGAATTAATTGTTATAATTGTAATGATTAGGTTGGTTCCAAATGTGGCTTCTTTCAGTGGGTGGATAATAAAACTTGTAAGAGTGACCGTGAAAGGATAAGTATGCTTGAGAATGAACTGCAGCTTGCAAATCAGAGAGAAATGACAACTAGGCAAATGAAAGAAAGATCTAACCGAAGGGAAAGAGAAACTCATGAGCTTTATGTAGAAGTTAGGGAGAAACTTAAGAGGGTTAAAGAGAGTGAGAGATTGTACAAGGTTGCACTAGTTTTGTCATGGTTATTTTTCATTTTTGTAATGTTGTCGTTGTGTTTTGCCTCAATGAACAACAATGTAAGGGTGAGGAACCTTAATCTACCATGATGCTTGGGAGGGAGTTGAAATGTGATTAGGTAATTAAAATGTCATTTTATCTATCTCCTGAAATGGAAAGTGTTGTTTTTGTGCAAATATTCTTTAGTATAATTTTTTTTTTTTTTACTTCATTCTGTGATTGATATATATTGGCACAAAGTGTTATATGGAAATGTTAATAACGTGAATGGAACTTGGAACTTGCCAATGATTAATAACCTTCCATAAAAGCATTCTCATTTGGGTTTGTCAATTCACATTTTACTTTGTGTTGGAAAGATTGTGCAATAATATAAAACGAGTTGAGAATCCCTTTGTTTTGGCCTATATAAATAACTATGCTGTGTCATATACTTGTGTCATAAAAATTGTGCACATAATTTTGCTGTGTCATATAAAGATTGTGCACATAAAAATCACTCCTGTTAAGCTCAAAGATAAAGCTCAAAGACTGTGTACATAAAGATTGTGCACATAATTTTGCATATAAAGATTGTGCATATAATTTTGTTGTAACATAAAGCTCAAAGACATAATTTTCTTTATTGTGTCAATGCACACCTGTGTAGATCCACCAAAAGCAAAACACAGTCCTGTGTAAATCCACCAAAAGCAAAGACAAGCATAACACAACAAAATACTTTATCCAACCAATGCATATTAACTACTTTTAATAAAAATGAACAGTCATTGTGACTTTATGTCACATGCATTCAAAATTGCCAATATTGTTTTTGGCACATCCTGTGACTTTACACATCTTCCAACCAAAACCCAACTACTAATCCACTATTGTATCAGACATACACATCTTCCAACCAAAATTGCCAATATTGTTTTTGGCACATCTTGTGACTTTACACATCTTCCAACAAAAACCTAACTACTAGTCCACTATTGTATCAGACATACACATCTTCCAACCAAAATTGCCGATATTGTTTTTGACTTTACACATCAGACATACATTAAGCGTGGGGACTACATCAAAACAAGTGGGAACTATAACAAAACAAGTGGTCTGCTACTTTAACATCTTTCATCTTCATTTACTGCTTTTAATGCCCTTGCCAGCTGCCTTCTTGCCCTTTCCACCAACTAGTTGAAACTTTGTCGGCCTTGATACACCACACGTTCTGCCTTTAAACCCCTTAGCAGCACCACCACCACTTCCTTCACTTGGTACACCACTAGTGCTCACAGATGCATTTGGCTGCATAACCAAAATCCAGCAGTTAGTAAAATGGTCCAACAATAGCAAGTAAGAGGAAAAAAATAAACAAAATAGAAGAAAGCAGAGATGCCTGAGATGGTAAAGAATCCCATGTCTCTCTAAGGGTATGGAAGCTCGTCTATGAGGATGAAGAGAACCAGTTGGCTCTAGATCTAGTTGTTGGAGGTTGAGTTGCTGCCTCAGATCTATTGTTTGGTGTAGGTTGAGATGCAGTTTGACCAAAAGCTGTATATGTAGGCTGAGAGCTAGTACTTGGTGGCTGAGATGCAGTTTGAGGTGTTGCAGTCTGCTTTGTTTTTGTAGATTTACTGCCTTGTGCCTACAAAGAGGGCTGTAAAAGTTAAATACACATGAAATATAGGAGGAAATGAATATATTTCAAAGCATGGAAATACTTACAGCATGTGATTTACCAAGTCTATCTCTTCTCTGCCATGGAGTTTCACCAGTAATGTCTGCCTTGCACCCTCTTGCATTATGTCCTTCTTTCTTGCACTTCCCACACTTAATTGTCTTGTTCACTCTAGAAACTCTATAAGGGTTCCTTGGCTCTTCAGGATCTCTTTTTCTTTGCTTTGGTGGTTTGCCAGGTGGTTTATACATATGAGGAGCAACAGGAGCAAGTTGGTTAGTCTCAATCCACTCAGACTAACCAGACATTAGCTATATTATCTCTTTGTAAGTTTCAGCAAATGTCTCTTTCAAGTAACAAGGATGCATATAGTCCTCCACTCTCTCCAGGTTCTTAACAATAGCAGAGATCCCATGTTTGCAAGGAAGTCCTGTCAAATCCCAAATCCTACAGCTGCATGTTTTCTTAGCCAAATCAACCATATGTCTCTCACGACCATTATCAACCTCATACATGAAGCTGCCTGCTGGAGTAGCACTGAAAGGTATAGATTCATGTTTTAACTTCTCTAATTTGTCTTGAATATTAGGACAAACCTTTCCAGTGTATTTTGTTATACCTTTTATCTTTTTGTATTGTTTGGTCATGAGCCTAACTCTGATCCACTCCAACATTGCTAAAATTGGCTTATCCCTAGCTTCTAAGATCAAGGCATTAAAAGACTCACTCAAGTTATTAGCTAAACAGTCACACAAAACTCTACTACTAAAGTGAGACTTAGACCATTGTGTAGGGTTGATGTCAGCAAGATACTCCCATGCCTTGACATCCAAATCCTTCATTTCCTGCATTCTTCTCTCAAACTCCCTCATTGTTGTGGCTCCAGCACATCTCCACAGTGCATCCTTCAACTCTAAGCCCTTATGATCTATTTTGAAATTATTATAGATATGCTTCACACAATACCTATGCTCACAAGTTGGGAACAACATCTCAATTGCAGGTATAAGGCCCTAATTCATATACAAAACAGATCAAGTAAATGTGTTAGTTAAACATGTTGAACTGAACTGAAGCATGTATTATTGAACTTTAAATATGTGGGTTAAATATGTTAGTACAATTGTAGGTCATACCTTCTATCTATCAGTGATGAAGACCAGATTAAGTTGCTCTGGATTCCCAATGTCATCTAAAAATTACTATAGAAACCATACCCATGAATCTTTGTTCTCTTGCTCAACAATAGTAAATGCAACAGGGAAAATATTATCAATTACATCTCTAGCTATGGCAGAAAGTATTTGCCCCCCAAATCTCCCTTTCAGGTGGCACCCATCTAAACTAATGATTAGTCTACAACCTCCCAAAAACCCAAGTTTTTGTGCATTATACCTGATATACATTGTCTTAAATTTGGGCTGTGCATTTTCATCTTCCATTTGAGTTTGCAAAATAACCCTACTTCCTTTATCATTCAATCTTATCATCTCTGAATAATCCCTAAGCTTCCCATATTGCAACTGTTCATCCCCAGTAATCAAGTCAGTAGCTTTCCTTTTTGCCCTATACACTTGTCTGTCAGATATGTCAATTTCAAGTGCTTCCTTCACATGATGTTGAACAGCAGCCACTTTCCAATTGGAGTTTTTGTTAAACTCCTGCATAAACTTCTTTGCAACATAACTTGAAGTCACTTGGCTGTGTTTGAAGGATCTAGGGCAGGTGCACTCTGGATTGAATGTTTTTATTTGGAATGTCAACTCCTTAGGTAGTTGAGATGCATAACACCTCCATCCATATTCATTTATGCAATAAACTGAAATCTTCTTCTTCTCATTCAGCTTGAACTTGATATCTACTGGCTTCTTTATGGCATATTCCCACAATGCCTCCCTAAAGACCTTAGAGTTTGGAAACTTCATTCCTTTCTTTAACTCTGGTTTTCTCATGTCAGTTTGGACATTGAACTCAGGTTCTTTTGCAGCAGTAGCTGTTACTGGCTGATCATCATCAGACCCCACTAGACTTTCCATGTCATCTTCAAGAGGTGGGTCATTGTTAGCTGTAGTAGTCCTATGTGGGGCTGCATGTGTAGATGACCCATCATCTCCTTCAGAGGGCCTATGTGGGGCTGCATGTGTAGATTGCCGATCATCTACATTTCCAAATACATCATCATCAAAATCTGGCCCCTTAAACCCTTCCTCTAACCAATCATCATCACTCTGACCTCCTTCAGCATCCACATTACCTCCCTCATGTAGAACCACCACATTATCATCATCATTCTGAACCACCTCATGCACATCATCATCATTTGCTACTTCCTCATTACCAAATGGTTGTTCAACTGCAAGTGGCTTCTCACCACCCTCAACATATAATGTTATCTTATCTGTAGGCCACGCAACATGAATCTCACACATATAAACTACATCATCATCTCTATTTATAAGCCTTAACCCTTGCTCCAAATTACCTCCAGGAATAAGATAATGATATCTACTTGTACTAACTGCCCCCACATCAGAACAAATATCTTGTATTTCAAAATAACTAAGTCTACCTGGGTCACCATTATCAACAAATGAAGTACTACCTCCTAAATATACCAAATCCGGGTTCCACACAAACTGCCCACCATGATGAATCTCAAAATTGAATGCCAAGTCAACCATTTACATATAAAACACAACAAAATAAAGTATGAGATGGGCTTGCATGCCAAATCCAAATGTCAACCCCCTGCCCAAATCCAAAAGCTGAACAAAAGCTGTAAGGTTGTGGCTTTTGATCATTTTACGAATATGGGAGTGCAACATGTATTTATATGAAAGGATCAATTATCTAATTCTATCATGTTGTCCAATTTCAATTAGTTTCAAGCTTATATTAGTTAGTTTTAAGCTTAATGCATTAGTGCATTAGTACTTGGCTGCATATATCAATTAGTTCCAAAAAAGTGCTCACAATACAATTTCAAGCTTAATGCAATTTCAATTAGTTTCAAGCTTATATCAGTTAGTTTCAAGCTTAATGCATCAGTGCATCAGTACCTGTACTTATATCAGTTAGTTTCAAGCTTAATGCATCAGTGCATCAGTACTTGGCTGCATATATCAGTTAATTCCAGAATGGCCCTATACAAACTAATGCATCAGTTAGTTCCAGAAAAGTGCTCACAATACAATTTCAAGCTTAATGCAATTTCAATTAGTTTCAAGCTTATATCAGTTAGTTTCAAGCTTAAGGCATTAGTGCATCAGTGCATATAGCATATATCAATTTGCATCAGTGCATATTAATTGCTATAGGTCCCTATATTAATGGCCTTATAGCATATACAATTTGAATCTTAATTTCAAGCTTAATGCATCAGTGCTCACAATCTAATTCTACATAAATATATACAAATAACATTCCACAAAAACAATTAAACATTCAAAGTAGCCATGTTATATAAAATCCTTCAAAACACATACCCAAATCGAAAAAACACACACACAGCTGGCCATTTTAGAATCCTCAATTCTATGTGGCAACTTGGCCTCAAGCAATAAATCAAGTGTCATATTAACAGAGTCCAAAAACAAAGTTTCTTAAACTGTAAAAATGAGGAGCAATTGTAGAAAAAAAATTGGGCTTTTGCTCGGAAATTTCTTCAGCTGGGAAATTTCTCCGATGATGTAAATAAACAAATTTAGGTTTTTGCTTAATTAATCAATCAGTTCCATGGTTCAAGTGTCATATTAACAGAGTCCAAAAACAAAGTTTCTTCAACTGTAAAAATGAGGAGCAACTGTAAAAATAAATAAATAAATAAATAAAATAAAATAAAATAAAAGGGTTTTTGCTCGAAAATTTCTTCAACTTGGAAATTTCTTCGACTTTGTAAAAAAAAAATTTGGGTTTTTGCTTAACCAGTTCCATGGTTAAGTAGGAATCGAATTTGGAAGAAAGAATTTTAAATAAAACCCACTTTGGAAGAAGAAATTTTAAAACCCAATTTAGAACCCTAGATTTCAAATATTAAAAATCAAAAAGGGTTTTGATCTACCTGCAATGGCTGAACAGAGAAGCAATAACCCTGATCTTCCTCGGCTCGGCTCGGTTTGCATGCACGATCAAATCCTAGTTACCTCAAGTGCAGCGAAGCACATTGCACAATGGGAGTAAGTGAGTCTTGTTGCCACAGCTGAACAGAGGAGCTGTCTTCCTTGGCTTGGTTTGCATGCACGATGGGAGTGAGTGAGTGAGTGATTTTTGGGAGTGATAGTGCGTGATTTTTGGTGAGCAAGCCGAATGGGAGTTTTGGGAGCGAGAGTGAGTTTTGAGAGTGTTTTGATCTATTTTTGTGTTAGAGTAACAGTGAGGGAGAGGTGGGCACACGACGCATAAACGGTAACAAGCACAGGTGGGCAAAGTGTCAACATTTGAACCACAGGTAGGCACATAGAAATCGGGGCAAACCACAGGTGGGCAACTTGTAATTATCCCTATTAACAAAGAAGGTATAGTCTAGAATTCATTCCTATTTAAGAAGATTATTAAATCTTCTAATGTTGCAACTTAGGTTTTGATGATGGAAAGTTCTAGACTAAATTGCCACTTATGTTGATGACATAGTATGCCTAAATGTACATTAGAAAAAATGCAATGACCAATGGAAACTAAAACCAACAGGCACAAACCATGAAGTCGATATAAACTAATGCAAGAGTAAGTAAGACATTTTGTCAAACACATGGTGTGCACAAAATTTCGACATTAGAATGTACCATAAAATCGATAATGAACAATCCTAAGTGTGGGATGAGCACATCAAATAGTTCAAACAATCAAAGCCAAGTCAGAAATCCACACCTCATGTATCAATGTCTAAGATATAGGATTTTAATGTCTAAGATATTAACGATTGTTATTATAAATAAAAGAAATTAATAGTTTAAAACAGAAATATACAACTTATTTACACATTGAACAGTTTTTGTAACACAACAAACAACAATAACAACATAACAAATAGATAGAACAAACAAATTGAAGACTATCAAACATATGAAACTACAAAACTAATTAAATTATTCCATGAATAGTGTAAAGCCAAAAACCCAACTCTTCCATGGCTTTTATATCATAAGAAAGCACATGATATCTGTCTTAATTGATGTTAAACCTTCCAATTCGCAAAATAAAATATAGAAACTAGAATTCAAAATCATACTGTTGGTTTTTTGGGACAGTGAGAAACCAACCAGCAAGTGGAAAAATAAGATTAATAAGAAAGATGACAGATTTAATATACAGATTCAATATAGCTAGAAAATCAGAATGAACATACCCAAAAGAAGTAGTGCTCCAATTAAGTAACCCAGCAGTAATAAATTCAACACCCTGGGCAGAAACAAACGTAGAAAGAAAAAAAAAAAAAAAAAAAAAAAAAAAAAAAAAAAAAAAAAAAAAAANCATACCAAAAAGAAGTAGTGCTCCAATTAAGTAACCCAGCAGTAACAAATTCAACACCCTAGGTAGAAACAAACGTAGAAAGGAAAAAAAAAAAAAAAAAACAACCATCAAACAAAAGAATAGAGCACAGCATGAAATAGTAAAAGGAGACAGATTTAATATATAGATTCAATATAGCTAGAAAATCATAATGAACATACCCAAAAGAAGTAGTGCCCCAATTAAATAACCCAGCAGTAACAAATTCAATACCCTAGGAAGAAACAAACGTCGAAAGGGAAAAAAAAACCATCAAGCAAAAGAATATAGCACAAAAGAAATTGGAATGTAGGGATACCTCAACTGAACAACCCCGCTTACCGTTAGAAGACAGAGAGGAAGGAAGGAAGGAAGACAGAGAGGCTACCGTAAGAAGCCAAAACAGAAGTTGAAACCGTAGATCAGGAAGATGAAACCGCGAGTGAAACAGAAGAACAGAAGCTGAAACCGTGAGAATAAAAAAGTGGGGAAAGGGAAGGGACTAAACTTGAAACAATGAAACAAAACGTGGGACTGGGAGATAGGAAGTTGTAACTGTGAAAAAACATCAGGGATTTAATTAAAAAGGCTTTGGGTGTGGGCTTGGGCTTTGCAGTGGAATTAAATGTATAAGAAGTGGACTTTAAAGTAGAGATAGGGCTAGAAATAATTTTATTTTTATTAGTATTTTAAAATTGGTAAAATCTATTTTAAAATTAAATTAAAAATTCAGAAAAAATGATGGGAATGACGTGGCTCAATGTGAGCGTAACAATATTAAATGCTACGCTTCAGCTTTTAGTAATAATATATAGAATATAGATAGATATAGATTTTAAAATTGGAAAAATCTATTTTAAAATTAAATTAAAAATTCAGAAAAGAGGATTGGAATGATGTGGCTCAATGTGAGCGTAGCAACATTAAATGCTACGCTTTAGCTTTTAGTAACATATAGATATATGTACGGCCCCAAGATGACCAGGCCCATTTGGGCCTTGAGTTCAAACACGAATGTTTCGGGCCCATTGTTCCCATTTCCTTTTCTTTTTCTGGGATCCCACCCTAAAGCCCACACAAGGTGTAGGCCCAGGTTTTACCACTTAGTGTTTGCTTGGGAAACTATTACCGGACAACATAGGCAAGATAACTGTCGAGCATCCCACCATGAACATGACCGGCAATACCCTAAAGCATTTCTGCCGGTCATACTCGCTAAAGTGGGAATCAAGTTCCAAAGCCACCTTCGCCACACCCCACTCCCACCTAACCAGCCACTTATAACTGATGACATTGGACCTCTTATTGCATTAATTGCAAAAACAATCATAACACCCCACTAATTAGAGTACTATAAATAAGAGAGGTAGGAGAGTGGAGAGGGGATGGAAGAATTTTGAGAGCAAGAGAGAGAGAGAGAGAGAGGGTGAGAGGAAAAAGATAGCCAAGTAGAGGAAGAAAAGTGATCTCATTGGATTTCTGTGCTGAGAACCACCCATTGTGGGAAATCCTATACCCACTTCTTAAATAAGTTGTGAGCCCAGGTAAGGCCTAGTCCATTTGCTCCTCATTTGGCCCGCACAATATGGATATAGATTATAGATAGTGTTTATTTTATTTGTAAATATTGTTTGATTAGAAATGTCTACTAAAAAATATGTATATGAAAAACTTTAAAAAATAAAAGAAAAATTAATTAAGCCTCAAAAGAACCAATTGATAAATTTGTTATTAGTAATAAATAAAATACAACACAAAATGAGATGTTAATAAAATCATATCGTAGATCGACAATGTTCCAAGAAAGATTAACTAGTGGATTAGTTATCAATTGAAAATGAAATGTTGGAATAACTTAAATACAAAAAATTTAATTAGTTAATTTTAAACTCGTATATTGTAATATAAAAATATTAATTTAATTTATATATAAATATAAAATGGACCATTTTAGTTCCTTGACGTAGACACGAGTTTAAAAACATTATTTGGCCCCTTTTTGCGGGATTTGACGGAGTATTAAGATCGGAGATACCTTTAGTATATTATATTTATATATGACCTTTCTCAAAAAAAAAAAAGTATATTATATATGACAAAGATAGTAGCTAATTTTTCTTCTCATTGATGAAAAAAAAAAAAAAAGATAGTAGCAAATTTTCTATCAAAATAATTCTCAAAAAGGGGGGAAAAAAATCCTTAAGAAAAAGTCAGTATTATATGACAAAATTTAACTGAAATCCATTTCAGTTTGCCGTTCTCTTACTTCTCAGAAAGTCCCTCCTTCATCTTCAATGGCAGAAGCAACAAAGAGGTATTTGCTGATTTTTTTTTTCATTTGACACTTCCCATCACAGCCTCTAAACCTTATATATAACAGTATGACACCCATAGCTTTTTTTTTTTTAATAATACTAATAATATCAAATATTGGGATCATGTTTTTTCAGGTATGCAGTAGTTACAGGGGGAAACAAGGGGATTGGGTTTGAAACATGTAGGCAGCTGGCTTTAAATGGGGTCACAGTGTTGTTAACATCAAGAGATGAGAAAAGGGGTATTGAAGCTGTTGACAAGTTCAAAGAGTCTGGCCTCTCTGACCTTGTGCTTTTTCATCAGCTTGATGTCACTGACCCTGCTAGTATTGCTTCCCTAGCAGATTTCATCAAAGCCACTTTTGGAAAACTTGATATCTTGGTATCATCCTAATTCAGTTTCTTGGAATATATTTTCTGTTTATATATATTGCTTTGTGTTAGACTTGCTTCAGATTTCATCAAAACCAGATTTGGTATGCATTTATTCTAACTTGTTTAGCTACCATGACTCCATGATTACATGACATGGTCCAAAGATGTGGATATTTTCTCCCTCTCTTATCTTCATTGAAGTATCTGCCAACTTTTTTATAATAATCGTAGGAGGCTGTTTGTAGTGTCCCTTATCTCCTTCGTCTAATTTATATTTCCTTATCAAATTATTCTTTGTACCATCATCAACTCCTAGATCTCGTGCATTGAATATACGCATCCTCCATCTCACAATGTGTGGGCCTCATAGTCGTGTGAGACCCACATGTTGTAAAAATGAGGATGCATAAGTCAAATGCATGAGATACATTCTCCAGCTGTGCAGATGGCAAAACATGACCAAAATAATCTAACTTTTCATACGTGTAGAGAACATGAGACTGTACCCATGCTGGCTTCAACAAGTTCCAACATTTTCTTATAATGATTTATCAATTCTAGAAATAAAAAGCAGTTTAGGAATTTAACTTGTAAAAAATTTAAAGAAATGTTATATACTACTGCTATGATAGACTCTTCTTTTGTACTTAAAACTGAAAATTGGAAGCATAACTGTGGTTAGTTACTGAAAGGACGTATATGAAATCTAGATCACAATTCTGTTTTCTTATTTAAATTTATAGAAATGGAAGATTGGAAATGATGGAATACTGTGCAGGTGAATAATGCAGGGATTCTTGGAGCCACTGGAGATGCTGATACTATAAGGACTTCAGCTTTTAATGCAAACTCTTTATATATGATTTATTTAGTTACCACAAACTAACAGTTTGCAATTATATTCAAATTTGAGGAAGAGCAACTTGCTTTTAGGTCACCATTGTTAATGTAAAATTATAGGTACCATTGTGACCTTTCAAGTTTCAATGCCATGCATTCCTCTATTTCTTTCCGGAATTCTATTTGAAATCATTCTAGCACCTAGTAAGTTGCGTCAAGGACTATTTTAGTTTGATATAACTATTTGCATTCTTAAAGGGAAGGTTATTTAGTCAAATTTAGATACAGTTTATTTAGCTCCTCAGCAGCTTTACCAAATCCCTTGTGCTTCTGATAAGATCTTGCTATATTTAGCCATTTGTTGGTGGGCTTTTTAAAAATATGACATGCCTGTAGCATTCTCCAAATAAATTTTGATTAGAAGGATGAAATCTATTCTTGTTATGTATGGGGTTGTGGAGTTAGGCATTACAAGGTAAATAGTCAATCAACAGCTTCCTATCAAATATAGCCTTCAAAGTATGGGATGTTTTACTTCCAAGAGGATTTTTTTTTTTCCTCATCAATGCAGGAATAAGGAGAAATCACTTGGAATACAATGGTGACTCAAACGTATGAGTTAACTGAAGAATGTCTACAAACAAACTATTATGGTGCCAAAAGAATGGTTGAAGCACTTAATACCCTCCTCCAGTTATCTCATTCACCAACGATTGTCAATGTTTCATCCGTCATGGGGAAGCTAAAGGTATCAGAAAGCATCATTTGCATATTTTAGTCACCCTGATGAAAAGCTCCATCAAGTCTTTTACCAGTTATAAATTTGGTTTGAAATACAGTTATGTTAAATTGAAAGTGGATGATTCTGCGTGAGATTGGCTTAAATTGAGCTCAGAAACACATGATTTAATTCAATGCCACTTAAAATTTGACTGACTTGAGTCTCTCAGATATTTTTTTTTTTTTTTTTTTTAAAAAAGAGTAAATATATTTCTTTTTATAAATGGATAATTGACCAACATAGACTTATTGTTGCACCTTGATTTACCCTCAATGTGAAGAGTGTTATTTGGATTACAAATCATCAACACATTAATAACTTAAAAAATTGTATTGCTGATATTGGTTGTTGCTAAAGTTAATAAATTACTATTGTTAATGTAGTGGATACTTTGAGATGAAATCGTGCACTACTGGACATAATCTGTTTCTATACTGGTTAACTAATTGTTTATCTTTCAAAAAGAAATTGGTATTCTCTCAAAATAGCATTCATGGAATTATATGAACCACTCCCTATAGATATGGAGTTCTTTTTTTAACATCAATTCTGAATCATTCTCCCATTAAAAAAATTAAACTCAATTTTGCTTTCAATGCTGTTCCAGGAGATACCAAATGAATGGGCTCAAGGAGTGTTAACTGATGCTGAAAGCCTTACAGAAGAAAAATTGGATGAGGTATTAAGTGAGTTTCTAAAAGATTTTAAGGAGGGTTCCTTGGAAGCAAAAGGTTGGCCTGCTTATACATCTGCTTATATAGTCTCCAAAGCAGTTTTGAATGCCTACACAAGGATTCTGGCTAAGAAATACCCATCTTTCTGCATAAATTGTCTTTGCCCTGGCTATGTCAATACAGACATAAACTTCCACCTTGGCCCCTTAACAGCTGAAGAGAGTGCTAAAAGAGTTCTAAGGTTAGCACTGCTTCCAAGTGGAGGTCCTTCTGGCCTCTTCTTCGCCAAGAATGAACTGACACCTTTTTAATTGAAGACAATCTGTTTCTATAGACTTATCAAAATATTTGGCTCTCTAATGTTCATGCACTTCCCCTTTCACTTATGTTCTCTGTCTCAGATTTGTGATGTAATAAGGATATGCCACTGTTAAGTCTCTTATCAATACGGGCTCTTTAATGAAGAATCAATGTGTTTCTGGTGCTTCTTGGAAGCCAATATTAGTTCTTGGTGATGATATGTTTCAAGAGAAAATTGTTGGTTTGCAAGGGATTGTCACAAACATTAGAGGGACATTTCTTAGTTACACTAGATAAAATCAGATTTATGATGGTTAAGAAAAGACTTGATAGATTGAGGAATCTTCAAGTTCTATTGGCTTCAGAAAGATCCATCTGTTTAGGATATAGCATGGTTCAATGTACGCTATAACAATGCTTTTTTTTTCTTTTCTTTTTTTAATTATCATAATGGACAAAGTTTGGCTCCAAACCTGCTTGAAGCTAACTTTTTCAACCAATTATATTCTGAATATATCCATTGGAAATATTAGAAACTCTTACAAAGTTATACTGCTTGATAAATCTTAAGATAATCTTTGGATTATTTTGCTTGTCTAGAAATTTACTAAATAAATGAGTTTATGAGTTTCAAATTAGATAGTAAACAACATTGAATTGAAATAGAATCTCCATAAATAAAAAACATATAAGGGGCATAAAACCTAATGAAGGGCTTGAAAAATATTAATCTAATTGAAATTTTTTTAGAGATATAAAACCCCAAAAAGCCACATCTAAGTGTAAGCTACTGCATTTGAAATAGGAACAACATAAAACCTATAGCATATGCCATGAGGAGAATGATATATCCTGGCCTCTTCTCAAATAAAAGGCCAAGCAAGTCCCCAAAATGGACAATTGAGTAGGATTTGATTGCCCAAAAGGCCTTTTAGAAGAACCAGAGATAGTCCCTTGTGGGTGCGGAGAAATTTCCTCCCAACCAAAAGTTAGTGAAGAAAGTGCTGACCAATTTCCTGGTTGTCCAAGTCCAACCAAATTGGTGCTCTGTGCTCTCGTGACGTGAATAAGTGTTTTGGATTGCGGGCCATCTATATATTGGAAAGGTACTACAAAATAAATTTTCTATTCTCACTGGATCTGGATCTAGTGAGGTCGAATTGCAATCCTTAAGTCAACATTTCTTAACCTAAACTTTGCATCATCATCATTATTTTTAATATTATTTTGCTGAATAACCTAAACTTGGCATTTCCAAACTCACCCACCCCTTTAGTCTTCTTTTTATACATATATATATATATATATATATAAAAGATAGATATTCTACTCTAAGTCTAATCTAAGTGCAGATATATGTAAAGCTCCCTCTTGGAGACTTAAACCCCAACCTTTACTCTCCACACTCCACACTCCACAAGCACTTATATTTGTAAAGTAATCATCACATCAAGGGTATGCGATGGTCACCTTCAATCTTAATAAGGCATGAAAATGATACAAGGCCAAACAAATTTTCCATGATAATATATGAGCAAAATTTAGATACATAAGTTTTAATATTAAAAAAAATGTTATCTTTTTCAACAAAAATTAAATTCAAATTTACTATGTGTTTAAATTTAATTGAAAAACTTAATGCATTGTAACTGTACCTAATACTAATGATTATTCAGATCATTTTTATCTTTAAGAAGAAAAAAAATAGCCACGATATTGAGCAGCCATTAGAATGTAATGTTAGCTACCAGCCGACAAAGACATGAATTTCTTCAAAGAGTATTAATCAGCTGGAAATGTCTCCTAACTTTTTTTTTTTACCCTTTAATAAAAAAAAGGTCCATAGGGGTGACCAGTCGATCTCATTTAGGCGTAATTATGTTTAGTTCTGAAAGCAATGTTTTTACAGACAAAACTAGGATTTTATGAATAGGGCAAGAAACTATAAACCAACAAACTTGTACAATTTACTATATAAAAAATTACAATTCAAGAATATGAAAAGAAAATATACAAAATAAATGTCTTTTAGTACATTTTGACTCAATCATCTATCATAATGGAACTTGAGGTTCTTATAAATTTGGAAAATCATCTATGGTTTATTTTATAGTAAATTATGACAATTTTCCCTTTAATGATCAAGAAAGCAATTTTGAAACCAATGCTTTAAGGGATTGAATTAAGCGTTTATGTTTAGGAGAAGAAAACATGAACCAACAAATTTTTACAATTCAAGATTTAATAAAATAAATGACCCAAAATAATTTTTTATATATAGTAAATTTCAACTCAATCATCTAGCGAAATTGAACTCAACGTGTTTTTAAATTTTGAAAATCATATATAAATAATTCTAAACTAAATTGATAGCAATCTCACCTCCAATATACAAGAACAAAGAGTTAGTTTTGACAATATTCATGACGAAAAATATTTGTTTCGTAATTGCAATTAAAACTGAAAGAGTAAACATAAGTATAAAATACTTTATATACGGCACAATTCTTTTTTGTTTTTCTTTTTTGAATAATGAAGCCTAAATGTCAAATTACATTATGCTCGTAATGGTGAATTCCATTTTCAACAATAGCTTTTAATAATTTGTGAGGTATTAGAGATAAAACTTGTTTACCAATTGGCAAATATCATCGATTCTAAAAGACTTATGTGCCTCTCAAAGATATGGTACTAATTTAAGAACAATAAATTCCATGGTAAGGTTTAAACTTTAAACTATCTCTCGCGCGCATACACACAAAATAAGCTAAGAAAAATACGGACTTTAGATTGAAAAAATGGACATTTAAAAAAAAAAAAAAAGATTTCAAACATATTACAGTCAACTATCGTGTGACAGGGACATTGAGCCTGTTTGTACAATACTCCACGCTCTCAGACTTTACAATAATTTATATATAATATCCTTTAGATCTGCTTCAAAATCTATAGTCTGTGCGGAGTCCCAACTCCCCCAAGCTTCACATTCCCTCACTTCTTCATCAACTAACTTCCTTCAGGTAACTTCAATTCTCTCCATTTTATCTTATTCGCTTTACTTTCGTAGTTGCTTCTTCTTAGCTTTTATTTAATTTTAATCTAGCACCATGAAATGGAATTCCAATTCCATGGGATTTGGAAGTGCGGATTCTGCAGATGAATTTCTATTCTGAGTTTTAATTATATAGAACTTTATTTGAACATCCAAACCTTGGATTTGGAAATTGGAATTTCAGCTTCGAATTCCAGTCCCAGCTTTTTAAGTGCTTGCTGCTGCCACAAACAGCTGTAGGTTTTGATTTGGAATTCAGTATGAGTTTCAAATTGATTTTAAAGCCCTTTTTCTATTTGGGTATTGGAAATTGAGACTTGTTTTCCCAGATAATTTTGGAGGAACTAAAATTAGTTAAGTCTTTGTTGCATGCATTGTAATATTGTTGTGGATTTGGTGTGGCAGAAAAAAAAAATATACATTTGAGTGCAATGGCTGTGAGGAAGCCTGGTGTAATTGCTTTGTTTGATGTTGATGGGACCCTTACTGCTCCAAGAAAGGTATTAATTTTCATTTCATTTGGATATTGTTCCACCAGATTGTTTTTTTTATTTTTATTTTTATTTTTATTTTTTTTTATGAATATGATGATAGCAGCATAGGATCGCTATCGCCAATTGTTATTTCATTAGATTTATTGCATAAAATTCGTTTACGAGCATATCTATATTGAACTACTCATTATATTTGGGCTTTAAATTGTCATTGATGCAATGTTTTTTTTCCACTCAAATGTTAGGAGGCCACTCCAAAGATCGTAGAGTTCATGCGGCAACTCCGTGAGGTACATTATTAATTAGCATTTAGATTGGATTTTGTGGGACTTTTTTTCTTCATCTTTTACCAACCTCATATAAGGCATTGAATTACAATTGTGCAGGTTGTGACAGTTGGTGTTGTGGGAGGATCTGACCTTGTTAAAATATCAGAGCAGCTTGGGAAGACAGGTTTGCTCTATCTTTGCTTATAAGAGAAAGTATTTGGAAACGGGCTAGGAACCAAAAATCTGTGTGATCATTCCATTTAATTAAATATGATCTGAAAATAGACTGTGGTGCTTAGCTTTGAACCATGTTTTTCCTGTGAATCAGAGGCAATGTTCATCATGAACCTTGACAGTCAGAACATTATCTTTTTCATGGATTAGAAATTGGTTTCAAATCTAACCTTTGCAAGGTTGTTTTTATTTTTATTTTTAAATGTGATGTTCAAAGTGTTTGGTATCATTGTTTTGGGCTATTAAAACTGCCTTTATTCTATATTTGAACAGTTCTTAATAGTTCTCAAATCCAAGGCCAAAATGCAGTCATTTACTTTGCATTTAATATTTATGTGTTGTGACTATTGACTGTCTCTATTTTTATTCAAGTTGAGGGAACAAAAAGAGGTAGAGGAAGACCTAAAATAATATTACTAGTAGTAAAAATTGACATTTAGTTACAGATGGCGATAGAGAGTATAATTTTGGATAAGGTAGAATGGTGATGAAGAATACATGTGGGCAATCTCAATTAGTTTATTGAGGATCCTTAGAGATCTTAAATTTTTGGGACTAGGATACATGTTATCTTTTATTTTAACCACCTCTTTTTGTTGTGCAGTTATTGATGACTATGATTATGCATTTTCTGAGAATGGCCTTGTGGCTCACAAAGATGGAAAGCTTATTGGCACTGAGGTATTAATTACAGCATAAACCCAAAATAAAAGAAAGCGGTCACATTTGTAATTGATGTTTATAGCTTTAAATAGAAACAACACACTAGGGCTAGGAGCATCAAGAAGGTTAAATTGCCATTGATGCTTGTATACTACATCCCCTATGGCCCTTTGCTCACCCACTGAGTACATTTCCCCATAGAAGTGTTTGTTGCTCTGGAAAATTATGCATCAATTCCTAGTCACTTTTTTTTTGTACATTAAGTTTGAAAGTGTCTTTGGGTGCCAATGAGCTCTAGCTTCCTCCATAAAAATGGAACGGAGGCTGGGTTTAGGAGTTCATGAGTCAAGAGCCACTAGGAGTATGTGTAACTTGCCAATATAAAATAAGCATGGTGCTTGCTAACTATAATTTGTATCCTTAGGAACCATGATGAAATTTTATTATCTTTTGCATAATTATTGTTTATTTAATTTGATATTCCTTGGTGGGTTGCATTTCTTCCTTTGTCCAGAGCTTAAAGTCATTTCTTGGAGAAGAGAAACTCAAGGTAAGACCTTGTACTAAACTCTTGAACTGTTTAGTTACTTATTTGGAAAACACTCATCCTATTATACTGTTAGAACACCTAGACCAGCCCTCTTGCAGCATGTTCTTGCATTTTCATGGGCTAGACAATTAATTTCCCTAATGTATGCTTGCCTTCATGCCAAAGAACTCATTAACAATGACTAGAAGCATCTGGTTAATATTCCAAAACTGCTCTTCTGTAAGTCTATAATAATGATGGACAGGGAGAATGACTGTTGGATCTCTAGGTCATAGAGTTGTATGATATACTTAAATTCTTTTTACACTACTAGATTTATCAATTTGTTGTCCTGATGGATTGCACATTTGCAGGAATTTCTTAATTTTACTCTGCATTATCTTGCTGACTTGGATATCCCTATAAAAAGGTTAGTAGAACAAAAGCCTAAATATGTTTTTTGTGTATGTGACGCATAATTTTTGGACCATATGATTGTATTTTGTAATTCTTCAAGGAAGCTCGCCATTTCAAGCTCATCCTTCTCTTAATAAAATATCTTATATTTAAAATATAAATATAAATCTTAGTAAAATTTTTCTTGCAATATCTTTAGGGGAACATTTATAGAGCTCCGAAGTGGCATGCTGAACATATCACCTATTGGGCGAAACTGCAGCCAAGAAGAAAGGGATGAATTTGAAAAGTATGACAAGGTAATGATACTCTTTTTTCATTTCTTTTTCTTCCTTTTTTCCCCAAAATATTAAGTTTTAAGTTTTTCTTTTAGCTTTTATGTGTCTCAATATGTAATATGGAAAAAACATGCAAATGAGGTTTCAGGTTCACAATTTCCGTGCAAAAATGGTATCCGTGCTTCGCGAGAAGTTTGCACACCTTAATCTGACATTTTCCATTGGAGGACAAATAAGTTTTGATGTGAGTATTACTTCAGGTTACACTAAAGCTTCATTATGCTTTGATAATTCTTGGATTGGTGGTAAATTAAAAGGCAAGTGTAAGTGCCATTGTATCTAATTTTGGTGCATAAATTTTGTAACAGGTTTTCCCTCAAGGTTGGGACAAGACCTACTGCTTAAGATATCTAGATGATTTTCATGAAATCCATTTCTTTGGTGACAAAACTTACAAGGTCAGCCCTTTAGTCTCATCATTTATCTCTTTCAATTATTTTAATAAATATTTTGGCTGTTTTTCAAATTTGAGTAATGGTTTAATCCTGTCATGTTGGAAAAATTAGTCCTTAGTTTCACATGTAAAATATTTTTGGTTTTGATTAGAAATGATCACAGCAATGGGGCAAGTTAACTGGTTTAGAAGACTAGGGGAAAAACACAAGACAAATATAGAAATACATCCCACACCACATAAGATTTGATTTCTAATTAAAAAAATATACAAATATCCTCCAAATCTAAATTGTGCTGATCTTATTGTGAAACTCGATCGTGTTCTCACACTTTAAACTAAAAATTGGCCCTCAATTTTACTTCAGTTACCCCTTTGTGACATTTAAATGTGTTGTTGGTTGATGTCCACCTACAATCTTATTTTCCATATGACCAAATTTGTTAGTGATGTCTTCATTCCTTTATAATGCTTCATTTTATTTTTCTTTTATTCACACTAATGGAAGAGTTCTGGTTTTTTGTTTGTGCAGGGAGGAAATGACCATGAAATTTTTGAATCAAAACGAACAATTGGTCACACAGGTCAGCTCAAAACTTCAATTTGTATGCAAGTTCCTTTGGGAGTGAAAAATCATCTGGTTTTACATTTTAATAGCATCTGAATGTACAATTTTATCATATGGTGGAGTTATTACAGGACATAAGGGGTACGGACACCAAGATTAACAATAGAGAATGTAATATAGCATTATTTTTGTATGCAAAAGATTTCAAAAACTTGTTTCAAATGCCAAGCACAACCAAAAGGAGTCATTCCCAAAGCCTATTAGAATGGGTTGATTCATGTAATCATGTCTGCTGAGTGTCCAAAGATCAGTTGTTTTTATTGTAGTATAGTCTTGATGTTGACTGTTTTTTCTTTGCAGTTACCAGCCCTGAAGATACTATGGAGCAGTGCAAAGCTCTCTTCCTTGCAAACCCCTGAACATCTACCAACTGTTTAATCTTTAGATCTATGCCATTTGTATTTTATATGTATGAATAAAAGTACTAAGCAGCGATACTGTAAAATTCATTTTTGAACTGTTATTCTTATATTATATGTACGTTTTTATTGCCAACCTAAATTGTGATTGTTTATTGTTTTACTGAAATCAAATCTACTTACCAAAACAAAGGTGGAGGTTTTGTATTTATTTTTATATTTTTTGGACTAAAATATATAGTGCACCCAAGTTTGGAGAAATTTTTATTTTGGTCCCTAAAGTTTAAAATTTTGATTTCAATCCTTAACGTTTGAGACTGTTTGCAATATAGCCTTACATCCCCCGTTTTTGAACCTATCATCATTAATCTTTTCATTGATTCACTATTTTTTTTTACTTTCAAATATCAATGGAGGCATTACTCTACAAAAATAAATAAATTTATGGATGCAGCACCCACTCCTCAATCCACTTCATCTACTTACCCTCTAGTCATCAATTCCATCACTATGCATGGAAAAGGACAAAAGTGTATATTAGATTACCTAATTAAATTTAAATACATGATGGCATTAACCTATGAAAGATAATTTGTATTATCTTTTCCAAGGGCAATTGAATACAAATTATCTTTTCCAAGGGCAATCGAATTTAAAATTACCATGTTTGAATTCAATTAAGAAATCTAATGTAGTACATCTAAGGAAATGTACCTAGATTTTCACGTTGTCTTTTGTTTTTATTTTCTAAAAATTATGGGTGGCATTGTATTATGTTTTCAAAAAATTGAATTCAAAATTTTTTGTAGGGAACAAAAAATTGAAAACAAGTTTTGGGTGTTTTCTTGATACAAATTTTGGGTTCAGTGGCATTTTTGTTATTTAAAAAAAAAACTTTGGTAGGGCCCACACGGCATAAGTTTCTGTTGTCTTCTTGTTTACACTTCACTAGTTCACTCCCAAGTCTCTCTCTGAGAGAGAGAGAGAGAGAGAGAGAGAGAGAGAGAGAGAGAGAGAGAGAGTCTCTCTCTCTCTCTCTCTCTCTCTCTCTCTCTCTCTCTCTCTCTCTCTCTCTCTCTCTCTCTCTCTCAACCATTTCACCCAAATCTTATGTACGCCCTTGGGCACAGTTAATTAGATTCAACAACTAAATTCAAATACTTGGTTGCAGACTTGTAGTAAGCCAGTAACGAATAAAATTAGGTTTTACCATTGTTATTATTTAAAAAATTAATAAAAATTTAATTAGAAAACCTAATGTACTTAACCTAAAATAATCTATACATAAAATTTACCCAACTGTTAATTGTGTAACAATTAACTAATTATCAAAAACAATATATATTGTAAAACTCAACTTGTCATCATAGGAGCAACTCATTATTTATTTTCATAAATATATTTATCAGTTTATATAAAAATAATATTAAGGAGAGTTAAGTATTACACTCAAAACTTAAATGGAATTACATGTTTTATAAATAAATAAAAAAACCATACAGAGTTTTGTGTATTTTATCCTATAAAAAATGGGGGTTTTAGTTTTAGAATTGGAATTAATGCAATGTTGAATGCCCTCTATAGTCTATAGTGGGGAAAATTGGCATTTGTCACTAATTTACAAATTATGCAGTAAAATGTCATTATTTTAAAACTATTTAGTAAAATGCTCTTATTTTTGTAACTAGATTTTAATAAAATCAAGTTTTAAGTGGAACTTGACATTTGTAATGTCAAGTTTTGTGCAAAAATTTAAGTGAAACTCACATTACTAATGTCGAGTTATACTTAAAAATATACATATAACTTGATTTTGAGAATATCAAGTTTTACACATAACTCAATTTTGTTAAAATAGAATTTTAAAAATATGGGCATTTTACTAAATAGTTATAAAATAGAGGCATTTTACTACCTAGTTTGTAAATTAGGAATAAATACCCATTTTTCCCGGTCTATAGCTTACTCCTTTTCCCTCATCGAAACGACACCTCGTGTTTTCGTCAATTACTAAACGGCAGTCTCTTGTCTAAAACGAGAAGGTGCGAAGAAGCCTAAAAATTTCTTATCGTCGTCTTCTTCTGTCTCACTGATACTGTTTGCTCTCTCTCTCTCTCTCTCTCTCTCTCTCTCTTTGAGAGTTCAGTATACACTAAAAAAGCCAAATCCAATGGCTTGCGAAGCAGAGGATGAAAGCCCTAGATTCTTTGTAGCAGTGCACGTAGGTGCAGGATATCACGCGCCTTCCAATGAAAAATCTCTCAGATCCGCCATGAAACGCGCTTGCCTCGCTGCTTCCTCTATTCTCCGCAAGGTCTCTCTCTCTCCCTCTCTCCATTTGCTTCCCTTGAAAGTTTTCAAAAGCTAGGAATATCATTCCTCTATAATATATATATATATATATGCTGTTTCTTACGTGCTTTGCTCTTTTCTTGGTTTAGGGCTCTGGAAAATGCTTGGAAGCTGTTTCCGCAGCTATTCAAGTCCTAGAGGTATGAATTTTATGTTATTGTAATTGTTATGTTTAGGAGGTAATCATTTATAATTTGTAATATATTTCTAAATGTTGGAATGTTAGTATATAAGGATTAACCAATATTTGAGCTTATACTTTAGGAAATATTTTATTTTGTGGAGTGATTTTTCTATGAAATGTTCTTTTTTGAGTTAGAAAATATGTTCTTTTTTTTTTCTTTTTTTCTTTTTTTTTTTGGGTTATTGTGGATTTTCTTATTTGGTATGGTAATTTCGGATTTCAAAAAGATTAGACATTGCGTCTTATTTTTCTTATAAGTTTGCATGTAGATTGATTATATTATGTTTAATGAATTTTTATGATATGACTATTTTCATCAAGGATGATCCTTGCACAAATGCGGGTCGAGGCTCCAATTTGACAGAAGATGGTCGTGTAGAATGTGATGCCAGTATTATGGATGGTCATTCTGGGGCATTTGGAGCTGTTGGCGCAGTGCCAGGTATTCTTAATCCTGAGCATTACATATTTTATTGAATTTAACGAATGGAATAATGCATCACCAGCAATTTTTCTGGTTTATATGATTTTTCTTACAAATTGGAGGTTGTATTTCATTTAGAATCCGCCTTTCCCATGAATTTTCTGAATGTCACTCGTGAAAAAGGGGACAAAGTTTTAAGTTATGTATGTCTGTTCTGTATGTTGTAGACCAGGCGTTCAAAATGCAATCCAGATTGCTGCTTTATTGGCCAAGGAGCAAATGACGGGATCTCCTTTGTTGGGTCGAATACCTCCCATGTAATGATTACCTTGCTTTGCTTTTCCTTTAACCTATTGGAAGACTATAGCGAGTACCCTCCCATGAATATCATTCTTTTATTCCCGTTTTCCTTATGCAAAAAATAAGATATTTTGTATACAATTGTGGAAGAATTATCATGCAACCTGGTCCATAGTAGAGCAGGCATTATGTTTAATGGTAATGTTTGACTTTATTCTGCCTTTCTAGACATGTTGAATTCCAAAGAATTAAATCTGTGTTCTGTATATTCAGCATGTCACTCTATGATTACTTTCGTTTACCCGTTTTCTATATATGTGAGAACTAGTGCTCAATCATTGTTGTAGATCCATTATATAAATCTGTCTTATTGTACTTCTAGATGTCAATATTCTGGCTTATAATATCAATCTCTATGAAATAGTCACTTCTAAATTTTTGGATACATCAGTTTTCTAATAGTTTGTCGTCAGATGATTTTATCAAAAGAACATAGTTCACTACTATTGAAAATCGGTTATATTCTACTTGCATAATGAGTAAATGTGCCTCATAATTTCTTTTCATTCTTTTTTTTTTTTGTTTTTTGTTTTTTTTTTTTTTTTTTTTGTTTATTACTTCAAACTTACACCTGCAAAAAACATCATGTTACACAGCTTCTTGGTTGGTGAAGGAGCCCGAACATGGGCAAGTCCAAGGGCATTGCATTGCCAGCAACTATAGCAGAGGCTGATGAGGTCAATATCTTTTACCTTTTCACCCTCATTTTTTTTTAATCCCCGAACCTAACCCCAATGAGATTAAAGAATATTTATCCTGTTGAATTGTCAAGTTTGCATCTATAATTTCACTGATACTCAGCTGTAGAATTCTTTTTTACTTCTAAGGATGGGTAAGTTGATCTAGTGCATTTTGAACCAGTGGCTGATTACAGAAAGGGCAAAAGCACTGTGGAAAAAATATAAAGCAATGGTTGATGATGCCGAAACTAAGACAGATATTTCTGCCATGGAACTTTCTTCTAGTCCTCAAGAGATTGTTGCCATTTTGGGTATTTCATCTTCCTTTGATTTTGTATACATCTTTATTTTGATAAGTAAATGATTTTGTATACATCAATCCATTCCACTTCAAAAATAGATAATGTTTATAGTGCAAACATTGTCCGCATATTTCTGATCAGGAAGTAGATAATATGATCCACCTTTTACTTTCCACGTGTTATTTTATCCTAAGTACAGACACAGACATGGCAAAACACGGCGACAACAATTTTTTGAAAACTATGGAAGTGACTTTGAGACTAGGAAGCATGATAAGAAATAACAAAAGCAAAGGGAAATTGGAGTGGGGTTTTCCATATCTAGAAAAATGTTTGCACCATATTATATTTTGACTTAATATTATCTTTATGTAAATCTTCATTCTTATTATTATTATTTTTTTTTCTTTCTTCTTTAACCATCTGGCGTTACATTGAAATAGCACTGAATTTTTTAACATATTATCTTGTTCAAGATAGATATAATAATCACATGGCTCTGTTATCATGTGTGAGCATTGTGTAGGAGCTCCTCCGTTTTCTAATTCTATACACTTACAACTTTTACTGGATTTGTTGATTTTTTCATCCTCAAAACAAACCACAACACCCACCCCCCCCCCCAAAAAAAAGAAAAAGAAAAAGAAAAGAAGGGAAACACCCTTCTTGAGTATTATTCAGTTTGGGAGGCATGTTTTATGAAAATTGCATTTGTTCTTGGATTTAGAAGCTCAACCAGGGGAGACTTCAAGGGGGAATGGGGGTGGTGAATTTTCCATATCAAGTGCTTCAGAAGAGGATTGCATCATGGACACTGTTGGAGTTATTTGTATCGACGCTGAAGGTCACATAGCATCTGGGGCCTCAAGTGGCGGTATTGCACTGAAGGTGATGCATGGTTCCTTTGATATGCATTTGTATTTTTTAATGGCCTTTTAGTACCGTAGATAACTTTTTATCGGTCTCTCCTATCCTATGAAAAAAAAAAAAAACAGGTTGGTGGGCGTGTGGGACTAGCGGCAATGTATGGTTCAGGTTGTTGGGCATCCTCAAAAGGCCCCTTGGGGGCTCCATTTATAGTTGGTTGCTGTGCTACTGGTGCAGGAGAATACCTCATGAGAGGTTTTGCTGCTCGGGAGTGCTGTGTCTCGTCATCAATGTATGGGTCCCTGTAATAAGGAAAAGACAGTTATAGCCTTTGTTTCTATGTCGCTTAAAATGCCCAAAGGAAGAGGCAAAGTTTAGAGTCACCAAATTTAATCATAAATCAAAGTTAATTGTGTGTATCTTGGTTGTGGAAGCTATATCCTATTCTCACAAATTTAAACATGAATGACTCATACCTAGTTTACCTCTATCCTTTTAACAATAGTTTGTCGGTTACAACATAGTAGGCGCAATAGGGATTTGAAAGGATGCCACACCAAGAGTGAGAATTTTCCAATAAGTCAGGCTGATCCTTGCCTTCATGGATCATATTGAGGTGGCCAACCTTGATTTGAGCTTGATGTATATTCATTCATGCTACAGGAGAATGAGAACAGAAGTTGATCACTTTGTTGTATTTATAAAGTTTGTCAATATTTGGACTTGTGTTGTATATGAGCTGAGTTTACACATCTAGCTGATTAAGTCTTCATTAATCAATTCTAACCAAATGATTCAATACTTAATTGTGCCTAACAAAACAGGTCTGTGATTACATGCCACTTTCAAAACTTGGACATGATTGCTTTGTTTCTGAAGATCTTTAACTTTCCCTTCATTTGTCTAGTTAATTGAGAGAGAGAGAGAGAGAGAGAGAGAGAGAGCTTATGTTATTTGTTCTTTTTACTGAAAATTATGCAGTTTCTGTAAATGAGTTTTTTTATTCACTCAAAGCCAATATATGAATCTGACATTGTTATATTCGTTGCTTAGTTCACAGGTTGGTCCTGCCTCTGCTTGCATGAAAGTGTTGCGCTCTGTTACTAATGAGAGCAGACAGCATGGTGCTGATAGAAGTGCTGGGATTCTACTTGTGCAAGCTGATGCTCCTATATTGGTGAGCTCCTGACTGGATCTTCTTCATTAGCTTGTCTGGAAGGATTATGTATTTAAATATTGTTTTAGGTTCCAGGAAATTCAGCAAAGCTGAAAGCTATAGAGATTGCAGCTGCTTACTCTTCCTTGTCTTTTGGAATTGGATATTTTGGAAACTCTATGGAACGGCCCAAGGTAACATAATCTTTTGAATCATAGGATTTCAAATTTCTCTTCATTTTGTATGTTTGTCTTCTTCTCTTTTTTGTTTTATTAGTTAGTATTGATTTTCAGCTCAAATAGGATGAAAATTGTTTGATGTCAATGTCTGTGATACAAGAATATAAAAGCAGTGAACTATATGAGGGTATTCGTCCTGGATACTAATATTCTTCTTTAATTAGATATTTTATTACCAATGTATTAATATATATATATATATATATAAGCCAGCGGTGATATTATATTTCTTTACTGAGAGAGAGAGAGAGAGAGTTTGGAATAGTCTGAAATGCAAAAAATAATGTGACATGCCAAGAGACAGTCAGAGTGTTTCATGAAAATGAATGGCCTACATTGTGATCATCTAAAGAAATTATACGTTAAATAGTTTGTATTGCCAGCTGTTTACTTTCTTAATAAAATGAATGCATTTTGGTATGAGAACAACAGAAGTCTTGTTC
The DNA here is from genome assembly GCF_002906115.3 of Quercus suber. Taxonomy (NCBI): domain Eukaryota; kingdom Viridiplantae; phylum Streptophyta; class Magnoliopsida; order Fagales; family Fagaceae; genus Quercus; species Quercus suber. The sequence goes on along the minus strand of NW_027069584.1, from coordinate 757,945 downwards.
AGCAACCTGGTAATTAACTCAAAATGCTGCATCATTGCCTGCTATCTATCAACCTCGGTTGATATCTAATGTAGACTCCTTTATAAAAGCAGAATTCTCATTTTCTTCTGATAACGTCTTTCAGGTTTCAATTCTTAGGAGTACAAAACAACAAAGCAAATCCGGGATAGACCATTTTGAAGCACGAATTGATCTTGCAGGTGAAAATTTGAGGTGACTGCTTTCCTTCTTCTGGTTTGTCATGTTCTTTTTATCAATGAAGAACAGGGCAACCTCGTTCATATTCAGAATTGACAAAAAAGATCACCATTTGCTTTTTCCTATTAGTGGTAATGGTAATTCCAAAGATCCCGATTGCTGCTTCAAATGGCCCTGCCTTCAGCGGAAACACAACACTAGTAAGTAGTGACTGAGAATTAAGAGTCTAGCACAGGTGTTAAGAAGGCCCTAAAATTGACTGCAAATTGATAATGTTGTTCACAAATAATTGTATCATGCCAAGTTCAATCGATGGATTAAAGAATTTTGCTACAAATGGCTTTTATATCTTTTAGTATTGATTTGAAGTTAGTTGTACCAACTTTGAAATTGTTTGTTGCAAATCTGCAATTGTTAAAATGATGGTTGCTTTGATTGTTTCAATATAAGCCATCTTTAGTTATAGAGGAAACCTTGTGCATTGTTTCATGGGTTTTGGCAGTGTCTTGTGACTCTTGTCCATCGAGCGGATTCAACCCATTTGCACAAAGTTCTGGCTTTATTCACCAAAATCAACTTATCAAACAAAAAAAAAATGTTGACTAAAATCAAATAGACGTAAAGATTTTGGTAGTACAGCAATAAGCGAGAATTTGGATGCTAATTTGACATCTTGTGTGACCCTTTTTTCATCAAAGAAAATAATAACATGCTCACCAACATTCTCTATAAGGAGGTTCTCACAAGGCTCTGAAAAGGGTATACAACTTTCAGTAGGCTCCAGGTTACACACAGAACAAAACTAATCAAGAGTTCCAGTAGCTTATCTGTTAACACCATTCCTCTTCAAGAGTAGAGGCAGCTTTTCCCCACTTTCACTTCCGATGCAAAATACATAACTACCATGTTTTCAGAGGGCCAATCCTTACATAAAAATAATGCTGCTAAATTGCCCACTGGAAATCATTTTAAAACCCTTTTTTACTCCATCTAAAGACTCTATTAAGTATATTTATTTCAAAACTGTGACAACCAATGCTAATCTAGGCTGGAGTGAGAATACACCCCATAGTAGAGGACAAGGTGATTACGAAATGTAAGCTGTGAATGAAGCATCTTTCCTTGCAGCAAAAACTCAGAAATTTCATTGGAAATTGTGTATCCTCTTTGCTGAGACAAGAGTATTTGAGAGAAGCATTGCTATTGTCATTGGACCCACTCCACCAGGAACTGGAGTGATAGCTGAAGCAACCTTGCAGGCCTCCTCATAACAGACATCTCCAACCAAACGGTAACCTCGAGGGCTTTTTGTGTCCTGCCAAATGCACAAATATGACCAGCTCAGTAACATGGAACCTTGAGTTAGAAAGCAACATCAAATTGGCACAAGCTATCATCTTTCATTCTTTTGGCAACAGTCATATTTTAAAATCATCTGATAATCCTCCAATGGATAGCACAATGGTTGGAGACCATGCCTCATGAAGCGGAGGTTTTTAAGGGAGACCATGTCACCAGTTCGGATTTCTCCTTTTCCCCTCCCTTCAGACTAAAACTTAAGGAATAATGCTAGGGACATACCCAACTACCACCCAAATCCACAACATGCATAAGTTTCACCTTGTGATTGGTGTACCTAAATTTTTTTTCCAGCAAGTAGCTGTGTGTAAGAGCTGAAATCCAATCACAAGTAGACACCCAGGCACGTTGTGAAAGGAAAATGTTAGGACCACAACTTTTGCCACAACTCACTCACGTGGCAAGTAGTGAGTGGTGGAGTAAAAGTGGTGGGTCCACAACTCCACCACTCACGACTTGCCACGTGAGCAAGTTGTGGCAAAACTTGTAGTCCTAACATTACTTCTTGTGAAATCGGGTGTGTCCATAGGCGGATTGTAAAAGAAAAAAATGCTAACCCTAGACAATGCTTCATTGAGTAATTTCTTATATTTCACAAGTTTTTAAGGGAGGAATAAAAGCCAATATGTGAGAGAGAGAGAGAGAGAGAGAAGCACCAAAGATATAATCAAGTATGATGCAAAAGACCACAGGTTTCTGCTCACCTCAACGGGATTAATTCCAACATCAATAATAACTGCACCAGGCTTTATCCAGTTGCCCCTAACCATATTTGGTTGGCCTACAGCTGAAATAATAATATCTGCTTCTCTTATGTACTCCTCAGGGTTTTTGGTTCTCGAATGGACTATACTTATGGTAGCATCTTCCCTCTACAATGTTAAAACATCACAATAGCATTAGAATCAAACAGAAATGAAACATAGCAAACTAATGATCTATTCTTCAAATAAGTGAAGTTAGGGCAAATGAAATCTCACTTGCAGCAATAGAGCGGCTGGCATTCCAACGATATTGCTCCGGCCAATTACAACTGCTTTCTTTCCTTTGATATTAATACCATATCTATGCAACAACTCTATACATCCCTTTGGCGTGCATGGAACAAACAAGGGTTCTCTACCTCGCATGGCTAGACAGCCAATGTTCAGTGGGTGAAATCCATCCACATCTTTCTCAATGCTAACAGCATTTAAGATGTTCTGCTCGTTCATATGCTGGTAAGAAATCCAAGAAGACAAAGAAACTCAGAAAGACTTTTTCATGAATCACAGGCAGAAATAACATTGAGGCTTCAAACATGCTAACACAGTAATAAATTATAGCATAAATCTTTATGTATAATATTTGGTATGACTTCACCAAAATCAATAATATCAGCATCATAAAGTAATAGGGCAGTTGGGCATAGAAAGAACACTGCATTGTGCCAATGTTTTCATATATGATTTCTGAATAAATCAAGATTAATGAACCACACACCACAATATCCACAAATCTCCAAAACTGCCCTGCTATTTAATTCATAGTGTCATAGCATAAATAAATGCACATGATGAGACCCATACATACGTGTTAAAATTTTTCTAGGCCAAAATACACTATTGGTCTATAAATTTTAATTCATAGCAGTTTTAGTCGCTAAAGTTTGAAGTAATTGCTTTTAGTACCTAAGAATATAAAGTGATCCATTTTAGTCCCTACCAAACCTAAAGGGATCGGTTTTAGTCAGTATAAAGTATTGAAATGTTAGTTTTTGATTTGGCTATGTCATCTAAGGGACCAAAAGCAATCACTTTAAACTCTAGGGAATAAAATTGCTCTGGCTAAACTAGAATCAACAGTGTATGTTAATGTAAGCTGGAAAATACTTAACAAAGAGTATACAAATACACATAATAATAATAAGCTATAGAATCAATTCTTCTACATCAATTAGTACAATGATATCAATGTGCAAATACATTAACATACCATGACATAAAACACATATTTTTCTCGAAATAAAAGACTGAACGACTAAGCCTTAGTCCTAACTAACTGGGATTGGACACATGGACGGTCTTGACATTTTCTTACACGTATATTTGTAAAGACAGCTAAATAAGAAAACTTGAAAATCCATACAACAAAAGAATAATTTACTTTTACACTTAAAAAAACACACCCTTTTTGTTTATTTTTGCATTATACCATGATTTTCAACAAAAGAAATAACGAAGTTGAAATTGAGAAGCGTACAGAAGGCAGAGGTAACTGAACGAGGATTCCATGAACCGAAGGATCATCGTTGAAGTCAGAGATAAATTTGAGCACTTCCTGTTCTGTACAATCCTCTGGCAAACGAACTTCAAAGGAATTAATCCCCACAGACTCACAAGCTTTCTTCTTGTTGCGCACGTAAGTTGCAGAGTCCTTCCTATCCCCAACAAGAATAACCGCTAATCCTGGAGTAACACCGATAGCATTCTTCATCTTTGATACTTCTTCAGTTATCTCATCTCTGATTTGCTTCGCAATTGCTTTTCCGTCAATAACTATAGCAGATGTCTCAGTAGCCACTGATGCTGTGTGCCAAAAAACAAAAGAAATGAAAATTGAGAGAGAGAGAGAGAGAGAGAAGCACCAAAGATATAATCAAGTATGATGCAAAAGACCACAGGTTTCTGCTCACCTCAACGGGATTAATTCCAACATCAATAATAACTGCACCAGGCTTTATCCAGTTGCCCCTAACCATATTTGGCTGGCCTACAGCTGAAATAATAATATCTGCTTCTCTTATGTACTCCTCAGGGTTTTTGGTTCTCGAATGGACTATACTTATGGTAGCATCTTCCCTCTAACAATGTTAAAACATCACAATAGCATTAGAATCAAACAGAAATGAACCATAGCAAACTAATGATCTATTCTACAAATAAGTGAAGTTTGGGCGAATGAAATCTCACTTGCAGCAATAGAGCGGCTGGCATTCCAACGATATTGCTCCGGCCAATTACAACTGCTTTCTTTCCTTTGATATTAATACCATATCTATGCAACAACTCTATACATCCCTTTGGCGTGCATGGAACAAACAAGGGTTCTCTACCTCGCATGGCTAGACAGCCAATGTTCAGTGGGTGAAATCCATCCACATCTTTCTCAATGCTAACAGCATTTAAGATGTTCTGCTCGTTCATATGCTGGTAAGAAATCCAAGAAGACAAAGAAACTCAGAAAGACTTTTTCATGAATCACAGGCAGAAATAACATTGAGGCTTCAAACATGCTAACACAGTAATAAATTATAGCATAAATCTTTATGTATAATATTTGGTATGACTTCACCAAAATCAATAATATCAGCATCATAAAGTAATAGGGCAGTTGGGCATAGAAAGAACACTGCATTGTGCCAATGTTTTCATATATGATTTCTGAATAAATCAAGATTAATGAACCACACACCACAATATCCACAAATCTCCAAAACTGCCCTGCTATTTAATTCATAGTGTCATAGCATAAATAAATGCACATGATGAGACCCATACATACGTGTTAAAATTTTTCTAGGCCAAAATACACTATTGGTCTATAAATTTTAATTCATAGCAGTTTTAGTCGCTAAAGTTTGAAGTAATTGCTTTTAGTACCTAAGAATATAAAGTGATCCATTTTAGTCCCTACCAAACCTAAAGGGATCGGTTTTAGTCAGTATAAAGTATTGAAATGTTAGTTTTTGATTTGGCTATGTCATCTAAGGGACCAAAAGCAATCACTTTAAACTCTAGGGAATAAAATTGCTCTGGCTAAACTAGAATCAACAGTGTATGTTAATGTAAGCTGGAAAATACTTAACAAAGAGTATACAAATACACATAATAATAATAAGCTATAGAATCAATTCTTCTACATCAATTAGTACAATGATATCAATGTGCAAATACATTAACATACCATGACATAAAACACATATTTTTCTCGAAATAAAAGACTGAACGACTAAGCCTTAGTCCTAACTAACTGGGATTGGACACATGGACGGTCTTGACATTTTCTTACACGTATATTTGTAAAGACAGCTAAATAAGAAAACTTGAAAATCCATACAACAAAAGAATAATTTACTTTTACACTTAAAAAAACACACCCTTTTTGTTTATTTTTGCATTATACCATGATTTTCAACAAAAGAAATAACGAAGTTGAAATTGAGAAGCGTACAGAAGGCAGAGGTAACTGAACGAGGATTCCATGAACCGAAGGATCATCGTTGAAGTCAGAGATAAATTTGAGCACTTCCTGTTCTGTACAATCCTCTGGCAAACGAACTTCAAAGGAATTAATCCCCACAGACTCACAAGCTTTCTTCTTGTTGCGCACGTAAGTTGCAGAGTCCTTCCTATCCCCAACAAGAATAACCGCTAATCCTGGAGTAACACCGATAGCATTCTTCATCTTTGATACTTCTTCAGTTATCTCATCTCTGATTTGCTTCGCAATTGCTTTTCCGTCAATAACTATAGCAGATGTCTCAGTAGCCACTGATGCTGTGTGCCAAAAAACAAAAGAAATGAAAATGCGTTCAACATGTTCGACAAAATGCCACAATGAAAGAAAAACAGAACAGACTAAAAGTAAAGTACCTGAGACGAGGGGCGATGGTGAAGGTGAACAATGGGTGGTGAGGGCTGTGAGAGAGGTGAGGTGACGGTGAGGGAGTCTCACTCCGACAAGGCGGTTAAAAGAAACGACGCCGTGTTGGCGGCTGAGGTTGCGGGTTAAGGGGAGGAGAAGGCGAGCCGTGGTGGAGGATTCAGGGGACAATCGGACTGCGCCGCAGATTTTCTCCATTCAGCTCCGAAATACTCTTTTCTTTTACTCTCTGCTCTCTCTTTCTCACTCTTGATATCTTTTTTGTGCGGGAGGAACTCACGGACACACACTCGACGGGCGCCGTTTTGCTTTTTGAAGCTACTTCTAATTTTTGTTCTCCAATCCAAAATTCCTTCTTTTTTTTTTTTCATTTTTTTGATAAAAAAGTTCCGAATTATTAGACAATGGGTCAATTGTACTCCAAATTATTTTTTATTTATAAAAAATTCTAAATTATTAGACCATGGGTTATTTATTTATTTACTTTTTTTTTTAATGATGAAAATGGGTTAACTTAATTGTACTTTATCTATTGGTCCATTTCAATCTTTTCTTTTATCTAACAAAATTCCTTATGCCACAATTTATTCACATAGCGAATTGTGAATAGTAGAGTAATAGTAATGGATTTATGTGGTTTTACAATTCCACCAGTCATAATTTACTATGTGAACAAGTTATGGTCCTAGCATGTAAACTTTACAATTGAACAATGTACTCCCAAGTTGATTAGTAATTAACAAATTGCTCATTACCTATTAGATTTTAAAAAAAAATAGAAAATTTTAACAACCCAATTATATATATATATATATATATATATATATATTGGCTCTGATACCAAAAGGGGGTAAGTTACAGGTGATGGGTTCTTGCCATCTGAGTGCGGAAATATAAAATGTACAGGTTACAGTTGTGGATACAAGTGTAAACTGGGATACAAACTAAAACTGCCATCTGATTACAAAATAGTAAAGGAGAGGGCTGTGAAGTGTTTTGCTGACTCTGAGCTAAAGACTTCTGAGGTTGCTAAAATAAGACCTCCTGATGGTAGCCAAAATTAGGACCTTCCTAAAATTGGGACTTGCTTTAGACTAGAGAGGAAGATGCCTTTTATAGAGGAAGGGAGCATCGGATCCTGCTGAAGATTGCTGAAAATCCGGAGGAGGTGAAATGCTTTAACTCGGGTGACTAATCATTTCAGCCGAAAGCAATAGTAACTCCATGATTTTTGTCGGTCACTGTACATGAATAGTGTTGTGTCCCCTTGCTTTTCTGAATCACTGTTCATCAGTACTGTTGGAAGAATAGTGATTTGTCGAAGAGTTCTGGTATTGTTCATGTCAGGAATTTTGAATAGTAACCGGTTCTGAACACTGTTCCAAATAGAATTTTAGTCTTCATCCAAATTGTAACCATCATAAGGATCTTGAGAATCCTATAATGGGTCAAAAGGATATTTGTTGACTGATGCTGCTGAAGAGGCAGGAGAAACTCTGTCTGTTGACTCTTACCATTGAATTGGAGGAGCAATTGCTGGGCAAGATCTTTGAGCACTTTGCTAGATTTTTCCGATGATCTGGACGGAGTCTAGGTTTGACTGAGATCTTGTAATGTTAGCAATGGCTGTCTAGACTGAAGGAGTGAAAACCCTTAACTGGTGGAGGATTTCTGGACCATCCTCTGGGTTTGCAGTTCGTATTGCTGGATGGAGTGTCTGTACCATAATAATCCGAAGGAGGACTATGATGGTAATCATGCTCATGGAAAGTAGCGAACTGATTAAAGACACCACACCAATTCAAGGCTTCATATTCTGGAGCTTTACTGATGAATCTTCTTGGATCATTATTGTAATTAATCCATTGAAGATCCATGGCTGCTTCGGAATATGGCTTGGTAGTGAAAACTGAAATTCTTCCAGTGCTACCGACAAAAAGATAATTTGCGCATAAATCTTGGGCCACAGTGAGGATTTCATTGTTGAAATAGTTACGCCAACAATCTGCAAGGTCATAGGGTTCTCTATAGGATAAATAAGAGTCTCCTTCATACCAAGGACCTTGGTAGGTGTAACCATTAATGAGGACAAGGTGTCTTGAAGGAATGACAGTCATCCAATTGTTACCATCCCATTGTGGGAGTGTGCTCCAGCATCTAATGGATACAAATGGACTTCTGATCTTTCTAACAACTTGTTGTATAATCTGGGGGAACTGGATAATTTGGTCATGGCGTGTTAGCTTGATTAGCCTAACAAACCCATATTCAAACATCCTGGAAAGCCAACTTGAGTTCATAACTTCTTCATTTGTTCCATCATCTAATCCATCTTCATAATTGATTATGAGACCAGGGAAAGGATGCCTCTTTTCATAAGCTCTGTGGCTACTTCCAAAATATTGTTCCCATAGAGATTATGCAAGGGCATGATCAACTTCTGTGTCAACATCACTATCAGTTTCACCGAAAACAGGGAAGTGGGTGGTGACCAGAATTCTGAAGTGTTCGCAGCATTGATCAAATGATTCAAACATAGCCTTGCAACCAAAAATATTAGTTTGTATTTCTAGGGGCAAGTTGGCAATAGCACTTCTTAAGACAGTTTGAGCCTTAAGGCTAAACTTTGCATAATCAGTGCCCATGATAGTCGTTTTATACATTGAATGGACATCCTCTTTGCCAAAGAGTTGACTAGTGATGGCTTCATTTCTTGCCTCAAGGTCGACTAGGTACATTTCTAGAGCTTTGAAGGTTCTTTGGAAAAGGCCTTTTTTTGTTTAGGGTCCATGCTGCTTGGAAGTTATCAAGGATAAATTTGATGGAAAATGGCAAGTCTTTGAATGCACCCTTTTTCCATTGTAGTTCATCTGATAAGACTTCCTGCAAAATAATAGCCATATCACAACTGGAGTATGTCACCTCTGTCGGGACATAATCCTGAAGGGATGTTGTTCCTCTTTGGTTTTCCTTAGAGGAAGCGCCTTCATGCTTTTTGGAAGACTGTCCCGCTGCTGGGAGTCTTTGAGGGTAGCGTTGTGCAGGTGCTTTCCCCTTGTTCCTCTTCTCTGCCGAAGAAGCCAATTTCCTCCACATTTTAGTGGGGTTTGTTTTAAAAGGTTTTTGCTTTTCTTCCTGCAAAGTTTTGCACAAATAGGCAAAATGAAAAACCTTGTTTTCTAAGATGCTTTTGTTAAAACTATGCATTGTTAATGAGCAAATACTTTTATGATAAATATGAGAGTTGGAATACTGTGATGTTCTTTGGAATTGGATTGGATCAAAAGAATCATCAACAAGGGTGGACAAATCAAGGTTCTTGACTTGAGTGAGATTATTGGAATAGATAAGGTTGAGGGTCTTAGAAGCTGAAACATTTTGGAGACTGGTAATCTCCCTTGGCTCAGGGCTTCTGAGAAACTCAAACTTAACTGGTTGGCCAAAAGGATGGGTAGTGATTCCTTCACTATCCGTGGTGAAAGGGTACAACAGACACATAAAGGAATTTCCTAAGATCACTTTATTTGTCATGTTCTTAACAAGGACAAATGTGGTTTTGAAACATGTGTTGTCTTGACAAACATGAGCTTTGGGTATTTTGAATTCAATCTGCATTTTACCACCACTTGCAGAAGTTAAATTTTCTTTGGTTTTCTGAAGTATTTAGTGGGAATGATTCCTTCTTGAATGCAGTTGAGATCAGCACCTGAATCCATTAAGGCGATGGTCTTGAATTCAAATTCTTTGCTGATGACAATCCTGACTTTAGAGTGCCATTTCCGGAAGTTAATCCTACTGATGGTTACTAAGAACTTGTCATTGGATGGGACAGGGTCTTGTTCTTGAACCATATACCATATCTGCAGTTGGATTAATTGTTTCTTCAGCTTCATCATCAGAAGGGTTATGAAATGAGGTTCCTTTCTCATTGCCTTGATGAGAAGTACTTTCCAGATTCTTTAATCTTTGATCAAGGAAATTGTGATCAACTCTAAGGATGATTGGCTCTTGCTTAAGGGTTCTAAACTTAGACTTGGTTTCCTTGATTTCCTTTTGAAGGTCGTTGACTGTAACTTCCTTCTTGGATTTGGTAAATCTTTTATAGATTTGTTCCAAATCAACTTTGGGTTCCTGAACCTTAGGTTCGGGTTTACTGGTTTCCCTTACTAAGGTTCTTTTAAATTCTGTAAGCTTCTGAGCTTTGATGACTGGGTCGGGTTTATTGGTTTCCCTTACTAAGGTTCTTTTAAATTCTGTAAGCTTCTGAGCTTTGATGACTGGGTCTTCGATCTGTTCTATGAGATCTAAGAGGAGCTCTTCCTGCTTGGAAAGAACATTGAAGGTTTTGCTCCTACAACAACTATCCATGCATGGTATGGGTTCATCTGGGCCACTAAAGGTGCTAGAAGAAACTCTAGAGGGTTCAAAGGATGACTGGTAGATCTGACGAATCTCATTAAAAGAGGACTCACTTTCTGAGTGATTAAGTTCTAGGTGTTCTATCTCCTTTTCATTATCTGAGGAGGTTCTACTAGAACTGCTAGAAGCTGTATGGACGTCTAAAACCTGTAATCTAGTTTCTAGACAGGGATCAACACTGGTTGAAGTACTAACTGGTGGAGGGGTGACTGGTTCCTTCTTTACTAGTTCTCCAAGCTTTTGGTTAACTATTTCTAAGGCTGTTTTATCCTTAGATCTAAGGTTGGGTTGCTTAGATGTGGGGAGCTTGACTAGAGGTTTTTCTAGGGTCTTGACAGGTTTACTAGGGCTTCCTGGTTAGGGAATGGCCTTGCTATCTATTCTGTCTTCTATCCTATCAAGCTGTTTTCCTATGACACCTAAACACTGGTTGATATAGTTGTTTTGCTCTATGACCTTCTTTACTACCGTTTCTTCCTGAGTGGTAGGGGTTTTGAAGGGTGAAGCAATAAGATCACTTCCACGGTGGTTAAAGACTATGGCTTCCTGAAGTGGATGGTGAGATCTAACAACTTCTAGGGGTTTGGGTTTGCCACTAGTGTCCTTGCTAAAGGGCTTAGTCCAATTGGTTTTGGTGAGGACACAAGACTTCTTGTGCCACTCAAAGTGGTTCTAAAAGTATTCAAAGAAAGGGACATTACTGGATATCTCTTACATGAATGTTTTCCAATTTTTGAGAACTTCTTTCTTTTGTTCAAGGGTATGGTTGGCTCTATAGGCTTCTCTTTTGAGTCTGTTTTCTTCTGACTCAAACTCCTTCCCTAAGGCATCCATATCAGGGGTGAATTCTCCCCTGATAAACTTGAGTTCATAATCTATTTCAGGTTCGGGCAGAAACGAATCTTAGGGTTCCTGTTGATATGGATTCATCATATCACTACCTGTTGGTGATGGAGGTTTCTAACATTTCTGACTTCTGTTATCTTCTTCCTCATCAACAACTGATTCTTGCTTGGCTATGTAACAGGGTGTGCTAACCTGCGATCTAGTCTAGACACCTTGGAGCTCTAGATCTAAGTCTCTCCTAGACTTGGGAAAAGGTGCTAGAGGTCTGGATGTGCTACACTGGGATGCAGGTCTATCTCTAAGAGGGATAGGAAGCTGCGGGATGTGTTGGTGTAGATCTACTGGGGATCTAAACCTAGGATCATATGATTCTAAGGGTGAACGTAACCTATACTGGTCATAGCTTAACCTAACCTTTCCGTCGGCTAGTTGCTGTACAAAACCTAGATCTGGGTTGCTAGATGGTTGTTGGTACTGTAAATGATGATTTTCATTTTCCAACATCCAATTTTTAGGGAAAGTAACATCAGTCCATTTCAAGGTCTTTGGAACCTGAATTGTGGAGTGAGGGTCTTTGGTTTGGATAAGAGTAGTTTCTCCTATCTTTCTCTTGTCAAGTTATTGAACATTCATGTTCGTCCTCATGCACTTATAGTAAACTCTGTAGATCAAGGCAACTTGCTGGACACCGTGCAACATCAGGGTTCCATGGGTCTTGATATTGAGAGTGAGGGTTTTCATGACATGTGGGCAGTTGGGTCATATAGTGAAGTTAGGGAAACAGTCGAAATGAACTGGGCCACTACTTAAACTGGCTTGGATGGTACCTAAGAGGCTATCATTAAACCTGATATGACGAGTGTCTCTGAGGGCCATTAGGACAGAACAATTTAAACCTTCTCTAAACAAGGGCTTAACTCCGACCTGGACAAGTCCTATGTGTAGGAAGTTGTGGTTTTCTTTCCTGTGTCTTTGAAGGACAGAGAAGGGTAACAAAAAGCACGTCTCGTACTCCTTGTTGATGCTGTAGACCTGTTCTATAGTTCTAACATGGTAATCTGTCTTGAAAGCCTTTTTCAAGGACCATGAAGATGACTTATAGATCTGGTTGGTGGGAACTTTAGGGATGTTCCAATCTCCTAGTTTTAGATCTGTATCTGATAACTCATAAGACTCAGAATTAAGAATTCCATCTTCTTGAGGTATCTCTGGGAGGGATGTATTGGATGATCTAATGCTGGTGGAAGAGTTACTTCTAAATAACCTATTCATTGTTCTGGATTAAAAGCCTAGTTAAACAATCACAACCTAGTTATCTTTAACCTCAAACTTCTGGATCTATCCTTAGATCTAAAACAGGGGTACAACAAGACTATTGCCTAATCTTGTGCAAACTCAATCTCCTACCGCCACAATCCTTACTCTGAGATAACTCCCTTCCGCTCACACCCTACCGTTGGGACTTATTGTTTGGTACGGGACACACACTCAGCTTGGGACATACTGGACTTACTGGGTTGATAACACCACAGATCTAGTCTTACGTGTCTCAACAGTACACATCTGCAACAAATTGGACAGATAAACACAGAAACAAGAAAAAGCAGATAACTGGGAAATAACTGAGCAACAAGAACAAAGAATCACAGAATAATAAACAGATAGATAGGAGGCTCAGCCTTCCAACAAAAGAATGATACAAAACAAGAGATAATAGAAGTAGAAAGCTATGTATGGTAATTCAAGAGTTATCAAGAAATAGATGTAAAACAAAATATAACTGACAGGAGATAACATCTTCAAAATAATGATAATAATGCAGAAAATAATGGATAACTATGGCGGCAGTGCCAGCCAACTTAATTAATTCAAAATAAAATGTAACTTACAACACTACGATCGGCCAAAACTTGGCTCTGATACCAAAAGGGGGTAAGTTACAGGTACCAAAACTTGGTATCTCTGGGAGGTTTCTGACATTTCTGAGTCTTATGAGGTACTAACTGGTATCCTCACCAAGTTTTGATCGATCGTAGTGTTGTAAGTTACATTTTATTTTGAATTAATCAAGTTGGCTGGCACTGCCGCCATAGTTATCCATTATTTTCTACATTATTATCATTATTTTAAAGATGTTAGCTCCTGTCAATTATATTTTGTTTTACATCTATTTCCTGATAACTCTTGAATTACCATACATAGCTTTCTAATTCTATTATCTCTTGTTATGTATCATTCTTTTGTTGAAAGGCTGAGCCTCCTATCTATCTGTTTATTATTCTGTGATTTTTTGTTCTTGTTGCTCAGTTATTTCCCAGTTATCTGCTTCTTCTTGTTTCTGTGTTTATCCATCCCATTTGTTGCAGATGTGTACTGTTGAGACACGTAAGACCAGATCTGTGCTGTTTTCAACCCAGTAAGTCCAGTATGTCCCAGGCTGAGTGTGTGTCCCGTACCAAACAATAAGTCCCGACGGTAGGGTGTAAGCAAAAGAGAGTTATCTCAAAGTAAGGATTGTGGCGGTAGGAGATTGAGTTTGCACGAGATTAGGCAATAGTCTTGTTGTACCCCTGTTTTAGATTTAAGGATAGATCCAGAAGTTTGAGGTTAAAGATAATTAGGTTGTAATTGTTTAACTAGGCTTTTAATCCAGAACAATGAATAGGTTATTTAGAAGTAACTCTTCCACCAGTATTAGATCATCCAGTACATCCCTCCCAGAGATACCTCAAGAAGATGGAATTCTCAATTTTGAGTCTTATGAGTTATCAGATACAGATCTAAAACTAAGAGATTGGAACATCCCTAAAGTTCCCACCAACCAGATCTATAAGTCATCTTCATGGTACTTGAAAAAGGCTTTCAAGACAGATTACCATGTTAGAACTATAGAACAGGTCTACAGCATCAACAAGGAGTACGAGACGTGCTTTTTGTTACCCTCCTCTGTCCTTCAAAGACACAGGAAAGAAAACCACAACTTTCTACACATATGACTTGTCCAGGTCGGAGTTAAGCCCGTGTTTAGAGAAGGTTTAAACTGTTCAGTCTTAATGGCCCTCAGAGACACTCATCATATTAGGTTTAATGACATCCTCTTAGGTACCATCTAAGCCAGTCTAAGTAGTAGACCAGTTCATTTTGACTGTTTCCCTAACTCCACTGTAGGACTCAACTGCCCACATGTCATGAAAACCCTCACTCTCAACATCAAGACCCGTGGAACCCTCATGTTGCACGGTGTCCAGCAAGTTGCCTTGATTTACAGAGTTTACTACAAGTGCATGAGGACGAACATGAATGTTCAAGCACTTGACAAGAGAAAGATTGGAGAAACTACTCTTATCCAAACCAAAGACCCTCACTCCACGATTCAGGTTCCAAAGACCCTGAAATGGACTGAGGTTACTTTCCCTGACAATTGGATGTTGGAAAATGAAAATCACCATTTACAGTACCAACAACCATCTAGGAACCCAGATCTAGATTTTGTCCAGCAACTAGCCGACGGAAAGGTTAGGTTAAGCTTTGACCAGTCTAGGTTACGTTCACCCCTAGAATCATATGATCCCAGGTTTAGATCCCCAGTAGATCTACACCAACACATCCAGCAATTTCCTATCCCTCTTAGAGATAGACTTGCATCCCAGTGTAGCACATCCAGACCTCTAGCACCTTTTTCCAAGTCTAGGAGAGACTTAGATCTAGAGCTCCAACCAGATCCCAGGTTAGCATACCCTGTTACACAGCCAAGCAAGAATCAGTTGTTGATGAGGAAAAAGACAACAGAAGTCAGAAATGTCACCAACAGGTAGTGATATGATGAATCCATATCAACAGGAACCCCAAGATCTGTTTTAGCCAGAACCTGAAATAGATTATGAACTCAAGGTTATTAGGAAAGAATTCACCCCTGATATGGATGCCTTAGGCAAGGAGTTTGAGTCAGAAGAAAACAAACTCAAAAGAGAAGCCTATAAAGCCAACCATACCCTTGACCAAAAGAAAGAAGTTCTCAAAAATTGGACAACATTCATGAAAGAGATATCCAGTAATGTCCCTTTCTTTGAATACTTTGAGAACCACTTTGAGTGGCACAAGAAATCATGTGTCCTCACCAAAACCAATTGGACCAAGCCCCCTAGCAAGGATGCTAGTGGCAAACCCAAACCCCCAGAAGTTGTTAGAGCTCACCATCCACCTCATGAAGCCATAGTCTTCAACCACCGTGGAAGTGATCTTATTGCTTCACCCTTCAAAACCCCTACCACTCAGGAAGAAACGGTAGTAAAGAAGGTCATAGAGCAAAACAACTATACCAACCAGTGTTTAGGTGTCATAGGAAAACAGCTTGATAGGATAGAAGACAGAATAGATAGCAAGGCCATTCCCCAACCAGGAAGCCCTAGCAAACCTGTCAAGACCCTAGAAAAACCTCTAGTCAAGCTCCCCACATCTAGGCAACCCAACCTCAGACCTAAGGATAAAACATCCTTAGAAATTGTCAACCAAAAACTTGAAAAACTTGTGAAGAAGGAACCAGTCACCCCTCCACCAGTTAGTACTTCAACTAGTGTTGATCCCCGTCTAGAAATTAAATTACAGGTTTTAGACATCCACACAGCTTCTAGCAGTTCTAGTAGAACCTCCTCAGAAAATGAAAAGGAGATAGAACACCTAGAAAACAAGTTCAGGAACTTAGAGGTAAAAAGGCTTACCCATCCAAAGGTAACCCCTACCAGCCTAACTAGGAATTGGTATCCCAGACCTACACCCCCTGACCTCCAGTTCGAGGAAAGGAATGTTAGTAACCAATTCTCAGTCTCTTCAGGTAAACTCTATGAATGGAACATAGATGATTTGTCTGAACAGGAAATCCTGAATAAACTCCAGCATATGACCATGGTAGCCAACAACTACATCAGTGAAGGACATCCCCATACTGAGGTCATAGAACTCATTTCCTTAGGATTCACAGGTAAACTCCTCCAATGGTGGAACAATTGCCTTATAGAAGAATCTAAGGAAGACATTAAGCATGTTGTCCAAAAAGATGAGGAAGGACTCCCCATCTTTGATACAGACTTAGGTAGAGGTATTCCCGACGGAGTCAATACCCTGGTCTATACGATCATGAAACACTTCGTAGGAAAGCCCAGCAACATCACATCTAGGATTTACGATCAGTTGAGTAACCTTAGATGTAAAACCCTTTGTGACTTTAGGTGGTACGAAGATGTGTTCACTACCAGAGTCATGCACAGAAGTGATTGCAACTCTCCATTTTGGAAGGAGAAGTTCATCAATGGTTTACCTACCCTTTTTGGAGAAAAGGTTAAAGAAACCCTGTGTAATCCCTTAGGTCACATAGATTATGGTAACCTAACCTATGGAGACATCTCTAGCACCATTCGAAGTGAAGGAATGAAAATGTGCAGAGATCTCAAAATCCAGAGCAAAGCCAACAAAGGAAAAGCCAAGTACGAAGTAGGAAACTTTTGTACACAGTATGGCTTACCCTCTATCCTTCCCAAAAGGAAATCCAAATACAGAGGCAAAGAATCCTCTGAGCATCCTCATAGGAAGAAAACTGCAGCCAAGTATTATAGAAAGCAGAAGTACAGCAAAGATGATTTCTATAAGAAAGGTAAATCCAAATCCACAGGAAAGTTCATACCCAAAGCATTAGGAAAGTGCTTCAACTATGGAAAGAGAGGTCATTTCAGGAAAGAGTGTAAAGCTAAAGCCAAATCCCTTATCAATACCCTCGTAAGTGACTAGGCTGGTAAAAATGAAATCTTTAAGCTCCTAGAACTTAATCACTCAGAAAGTGAGTCCTCTAGTAGTGAGATTCGTCAGATCTACCAGTCATCCTCTGAACCTTCTAGAGTTTCTTCTAACACCTCTAGTGGCCCAGATGAACCCATACCATGCATGGATAGTTGTTGTAGGAACAAAACCCTCAACGTCCTTTCTAAGCAAGAAGAGCTCCTCTTAGATCTCATAGAACAGATCGAAGACCCAGTCATTAAAGCTCAGAAGCTTACAAAATTCAAGAGAATCTTAGTTAAGGAAACCAGTAAACCCGAACCTAAGCTTCAAGAACCCAAAGTTGATTTGGAACAAATCTACAAAAGATTTACTAAATCCAAGAAGGAAGTTACAGTCAACGACCTTCAAAAGGAAATCAAGGAAACCAAGTCTGAGGTTAGAACCCTTAAGCAAGAGCTAACCATCCTTAGAGTTGATCACAATTTCCTTGATCAAAGATTAAAGAATCTGGAAAGTACTTCTCATCAAGGCAATGAAGAAGGAACCTCATTTCATAACCCTTCTGATGATGAAGCTGAAGAAACAATTAATCCAACTGCAGATATGGTTCAAGAACAAGACCCTGTCCCATCCAATGACAAGTTCTTAGTAATCATTAGTAGGATTAATTTCCAAAAATGGCACTCCAAAGTCAGGATTGTCATCAGTAAAGATTTTGAATTTGAGACCATCGCCTTAATGGATTCAGGTGCTGATCTCAACTGCATTCAGGAAGGAATCATTCTCACCAAGTACTTCAGAAAAACCAGAGAAGGGTTAACTTCTGCAAGTGGTAGAAAAATGCAGATTGAATTCAAAATTCCCAAAGCTCATGTGTGTCAGGACAACACATGTTTCAAAACCACATTTGTCTTAGTAAAAAACATGACAGATAGAGTGATATCAGGAAATCCCTTTATGTGTCTATTATACCCTTTCACCACGGATAGTGAAGGAATCACTACCCATCCTTTTGGCAAACCTATTAAGTTTAATATCTTAGAAGCCCTAAACCTAGAGATATTAGCACTCTCCAGGAAATAGCTGTCTCTAAGACCCTTAACCTTATCCATGCCAAAACTCACCATCTTAATTACCTCCAGGATGATTTGAAATACAAGAAGGTTGAAGAACAACTAGCTTGTAAAAATACCCAAGAAGAAATCAAGAAGTTCGAAGAGAAACTTAGACAGGAAGTTTGTTCTGATCTACCAACAGCTTTCTGGCATAGGAAGAGGCACGTGGTTGCTCTCCCTTATGTCAAAAATTTCCAAGAAAATGACATCCCAACTAAAGCTCAACCTATCCAAATGAATCAAGAACTTATGGATACCTGCAGAGCAGAAATTGAGGATCTCCTTAGAAAGGGAATTATCAGGAAATCTAGGTCCCCTTGGTCCTGTTCAGCCTTTTATGTCCAAAAAAATGCTGAAATTGAGAGAGGTGTCCTTAGATTGGTCATAAATTACAAGCCCCTTAACAAGGTCTTAGAATGGATAAGATACCCTATTCCAAACAAAAAAGACTTAGTTAACAGGCTTAGCAAAGCAGTGGTTTTCAGTAAGTTTGACATGAAGAGTGGTTTTTGGCAAATCCAAATCAGAGAGCCTGATAGATACAAAACAGCCTTCACCACACCCTTTGGCCATTACGAATGGAATGTAATGCCCTTTGGTCTCAAAAATGCACCTTCTAAATTCCAAAACATCATGAATGAGATTTTTAATCCATTCTCCAGTCACATCATTGTGTACATTGATGATGTACTCATTTTCTCAGAAACCCTGAACCAACACTGGAAACACATGAGAGCATTTCTTAATACTATCAAGTTCAATGGTCTTGTTGTTTCAGCCCCAAAAATCAAACTTTTAAAAACTAAAGTTCGATTCTTAGGCTTTGATATCCACCATGGTGTCATCAAACCCATAGATAGAGCTATTCAATTTGCTGATAAGTTTCCAGATGAAATCCTAGACAAGACTCAGCTTCAAAGATTTCTAGGATCTCTTAATTACATTGCAGATTTCTATCAAAATCTTAGACAACAATGTAAACCTCTTTTTGATAGACTGCGTGTAAATCCTCCCCCTTGGACTCCAAATCATACTGCCATTGTCCAATCAACCAAAAAATATGTCAAGTCTCTCCCTTGTTTAGGAATTCCATCAGATAATTCCTTCAAGATTGTCCAGATTGATGCCTCTAACATTGTTTATGGTGGCATTCTCCTTCAGCGTGCTAGTCCCACTTCCCCTGAACAGATTGTCTGTTTCCATTCAGGAATTTGGACTCCGACACAGCTTAACTATAGTACTATTAAAAAGAAAATTTTATCTATAGTACTATGTATTTCAAAGTTTCAAAGTGATCTTTTGAATCAAAAGTTTTTGCTAAGGATTGATTGTAAGTCTGCAAAACATGTTTTAGAAAAAGATGTTCAAAACATTGCATCAAAACAATTCCTAGTTAGCCTAGTAGGGGTTACCTTTGGATGGGTAAGCCTTTTTACCTCTAAGTTCCTGAACAGGTTTTTTAGGTGTTCTATCTCCTTTTCATTTACTGAGGAGGTTCTGCTAGAACTGCTAGAAGCTGTATGGACGTCTAAAACCTGTAATTTAGTTTCTAGACGGGGATCAACACTGGTTGAAGTACTACATGGTGGAGGGGCGACTGGTTTCTTCTTTACTAGTTCTTCAAGCTTTTGGTTGACTATTTCTAAGGCTGTTTTATCCTTAGTTCTAAGGTTAGGTTGCTTAGATGTGGGGAGCTTGACTAGAGGTTTCTCTAGGGTCTTGACAGGTTTGCTAGGGCTTCCTGGCTGGGGAATGACCTTGCTATCTATTCTGTCTTCTATCCTATCAAGTTGTTTTCCTATGACACCTAAACACTGGTTGGTGTAGTTATTTTGCTCTATAACCTTCTTTACTAACGTTTCTTCTTGAGTGGTAGGGGTTTTGAAGGGTGAAGCAATAAGATCAGTTCCACGATGGTTGAAGACTATGGCTTCCTGAGGTGGATGGTGTGATCTAACAACTTCTAGGGGTTTGGGTTTGCCACTAGCATCCTTGCTAGGGGGCTTGGTCCAATTGGTTTTGGTGAGGACATAGGACTTCTTGTGCCATTGAAAGTGGTTCTCAAAGTATTCAAAGAAAGGGACATTACTGGATATCTCTTTCATGAATGTTGTCCAATTTTTAAGAACTTCTTTCTTTTGTTCAAGGGTATGGTTGGCTCTATAGGCTTCTCTTTTGAGTTTGTTTTCTTCTGACTCAAACTCCTTGCCTAAGGCATCCATATCAGGGGTGAATTCTTTCCTAATAACCTTGAGTTCATAATCTATTTCAAGTTCTAGCTGAAACGAATCTTGAGGTTCCTGTTGATATGGATTCATCATATCACTACCTGTTGGTGATGGAGGTTTCTGACATTTCTGACTTCTGTTGTCTTCTTCCTCATCAAAAACTGATTCTTGCTTGGCTATGTAACAAGGTGTGCTAACCTGGGATCTGGTCTGGACACCTTGGAGCTCTAGATCTAAGTCTCTCCTAGACTTGGGAAAAGGTGCTAGAGGTATGGATGTGCTACACTGGGATGCAGGTCTATCTCTAAGACGGATAGGAAACTGTGGGATGTGTTGGTGTAGATCTACTGGGGATCTAAACCTGGGATCATGTGATTCTAGGGGTGAACGTAACCTAGACTGGTTAAAGCTTAACCTAACCTTTTCGTCGGCTAGTTGCTGGACAAAACCTAGATCTGGGTTCCTAAATGGTTGTTGGTACTGTAAATGATGATTTTCATTTTCCAACATCCAATTTTTAGGGAAAGTAACATCAGTCCATTTCAGGGTCTTTGGAACCTGAATTGTGGAGTGAGGGTCTTTGGTTTGGATAAGAGTAGTTTCTCCTATCTTTCTCTTGTCAACTGCTTGAACATTCATGTTCGTCCTCATGCACTTATAGTAAACTCTGTAGATCAAGATAACTTGCTGGAAACCGTGCAACATAAGGGTTCTATGGGTCTTGATATTGAAAGTGAGGGTTTTCATGACACGTGGGCAGTTGAGTCCTACAGTGAAGTTAGGGAAACAGTCGAAATGAACTGGTCCACTACTTAGACTGGCTTGAATGGTACCTAAGAGGCTATCATTAAACCTGATATGACGAGTGTCTCTGAGGGCCATTAGGACAGAATAATTTAAACCTTCTCTAAACAAGGGCTTAACTCCGACCTAGACAAGTCCTATGTGTAGGAAGTTGTGGTTTTCTTTCCTGTGTCTTTGAAGGATAGAAGAGGGTAACAAAAAGCACGTCTCGTACTCCTTGTTGATGCTGTAGACCTGTTCTATAGTTCTAACATGGTAATCTGTCTTGAAAGCCTTTTTCAAGGACCATGAAGATGACTTATAGATCTGGTTGGTGGGAACTTTGGGGATATTCCAATCTCCTAGTTTTAGATCTGTATCTGATAACTCATAAGACTCAGAATTAAGAATTCTGGTGATAGGAATTAGATCTGTACTACATTATGGTGTTGGTGTAGATCTACTAGGGATCTAAACTTGGGATCATATGATTCTAGGGGTGAACGAAACCTAGACTGGTCAAAGCTTAACCTAACCTTTTCATCAGCTAGTTGCTGGACAAAATCTACATCTGGGTTCCTAGATGGTTGTTGGTACTGTAAATGATTATTTTCATTTTCCAACATCCAATTTTTAAGGAAAGTAAAATCAGTCCATTTCAGGGTCTTTAGGACCTGAATTGTGGAGTGAGGGTTTTTGGTTTTGATAAGAGTAGTTTCTCCTATCTTTCTTTTGTCAAGTGCCTGAACATTCATGTTCGTCCTCATGCACTTGTAGTAAACTCTGTAGATCAAGGCAACTTGCTAGACACAGTGCAACATGAGGGTTCCATGGGTCTTGATGTTGAGAGTGAGGGTTTTCATCACATGTGGGCAGTTGAGTCCTACGGTGAAGTTAGGGAAACCTGTAATCTAGTTTCTAGACGGGGATTAACACTGGTTGAAGTACTAACTGGTGGAGGGGTGACTGGTTCCTTCTTTACTAGTTCTTCAAGCTTTTGGTTGACTATTTCTAAGGCTGTTTTATCCTTAGTTCTAAGGTTGGGTTGCTTAGATGTGGGGAGCTTGACTAGAGGTTTCTCTAGGGTCTTGATAGGTTTGCTAGGGCTTCCTAGTTAGGGAATGACCTTGCTATCTATTCTATCTTCTATCCTATCAAACTGTTTTCCTATGACACCTAAACACTGGTTGGTGTAGTTGTTTTGCTCTGTAACCTTCTTTACTACTGTTTTTTCTTGAGTGGTAGGGGTTTTAAAGGGTGAAGCAATAAGATCAGTTCCACGATGGTTGAAGACTATGGCTTCCTGAGGTGGATGGTGTGATCTAACAACTTCTGGGGGTTTGGGTTTGCCACTAGCATCCTTGCTAGGGGGCTTGGTCCAATTGGTTTTGGTGAGGACACAAGACTTCTTGTGCCACTCAAAATGGTTCTCAAAGTATTCAGATCCAGAAGTTTGAGGTTAAAGATAATTAGGTTGTGATTGTTTAACTAGGCTTTTAATCCAGAACAATGAATAGGTTATTTAGAAGTAACTCTTCCACCAGCATTAGATCATCCAATACATCCCTCCCAGAGACATCTCAAGAAGATAGAATTCTCAATTCTAAGTCTTATGAGTTATCAGATATAGATCTAAAACTAGGAGATTGGAACATCCCCAAAGTTTCCACCAACCAGATCTATAAGTCATCTTCATGGTCTTTGAAAAAGGCTTTCAAGACGGATTACCATGTTAGAACTATAGAACAGGTCTGCAGCATCAACAAGGAGTACGAGAGTATGGCTTCCTGAAGTGGATGGTGTAATCTAACAACTTCTCGGGGTTTGGGTTTGCCACTAGCGTCCTTGCTAGGGGGCTTGGTCTAATTGGTTTTGGTGAGAACACAAACTTCTTGTGCCACTCAAAGTGGTTCTCAAAGTATTCAAAGAAAGGGACATTACTGGATATCTCTTACATGAATGTTTTCCAATTTTTGAGAACTTCTTTCTTTTGTTCAAGGGTATGATTGGCTCTATAGGCTTCTCTTTTGAGTCTACTTTCTTCTGACTCAAACTCCTTACCTAAGGCATCCATATCAGGGGTGAATTCTTTCCTAATAACCTTGAGTTCATAATCTATTTCAGGTTCTGGCTGAAACGGATCTTGGGGTTCCTGTTGACCTGGTAACATGGTAATCTATCTTGAAAGCCTTTTTCAAGGACCATGAAGATGACTTATAGATCTGGTTGGTGGGAACTTTGGGGATGTTCCAATCTCCTAGTTTTAGATCTGTATCTGATAACTCATAAGGCTCAGAATTAAGAATTCCATCTTCTTGAGTTATCTCTGGGGAGGATGTACTGGATGATCTAATGCTAGTGGAAGAGTTACTTCTAAATAACCTATTCATTGTTCTGGATTAAAAGCCTAGTTAAACAATCACAACCTAGTTATCTTTAACCTCAAACTTCTGGATCTATCCTTAGATCTGAAACAGGGGTACAACAAGACTATTGCCTAATCTCGTGCAGACTCAATCTCCTACCGCCACAATCCTTACTCTTAGATAACTCCCTTCCACTCACGCCATACCGTCGGGACTTATTGTTTGGTACTGGACACACACTCAGCCTGGGACATACTGGACTTATTGGGTTGATAACACCACAGATCTAGTCTTACGTGTCTCAACAGTACACATCTGCAACAAACTGGACAGATAAACACAGAAACAAGAAGAAGCAGATAACTGGGGAATAACTGAGCAACAAGAACAAAGAATCACAGAATAATAAACAGATAGATAGGAGGCTCAGCCTTCCAACAAAAGAATGATACAGAACAAGAGATAATAGAAGTAGAAAGCTATGTATGGTAATTCAAGAGTTATCAAGAAATAGATGTAAAACAAAATATAACTGACAGGAGATAACATTTTCAAAATAATGATAATAATGCAGAAAATAGTGGATAACTATGGCGACAGTGCCAGCCAACTTGATTAATTCAAAATAAAATGTAACTAACAACACTACGATCGGCCAAAACTTGGCTCTGATACCAAAAGGGAGTAAGTTACAAGTGATGGGTTCTTGCCATCTGAGTGCGGAAATATAACTGTCAAGCCCGTACATTTTATTTTGATACCAGAAGTTTTGCAGACTTACATTATATATATATATATATATATAATTGGGTTGTTTGTGATCCCCCTATATATATATATATATAAACCCCTATCAATGGGGAGTGTTATTGAGTGCTAAAACGAAGATCAAAATTGTAAACATCAATCGTGTCTGGAGGAACAATCTCCATCCAAAGGATTAATTACAACTCGTCTTAAATATTAAAAATCAACAAATTAAAGAAGAAGATAAAACTCCAATATATCATCTTGCCAAGTCAATATGTACGAATCAAAAGTAAAAAAAGACAATAAATTCACTGGTGCTTTCTCCTAATGTATTATAAATTATTGTAATTATCATAGAGTGAACGGACATAAATTGAAATTCTATTATATTTATAAAAAAAAATTATTGCCTTATTTGTTTAGATTTTTTTTATTACATATTTTCCTTTTTAATGACTTTGAATGATAATATATAACTGTAATTCATAATCTATAATTTATGATCTATATCTATATTAATATTGAAAAGATGAAACTTAGTATTTATTGTTGTTATGTTCTTGTTGAGGCACATCAGCATAACATTTCAATCCATTATGATCTACTTCAGTCAAATTATATCCCTCTCAAAACAGTTTGGTCCAATTAGGTCCATTCGGTCCTTTCAATCCAGTTCGGTCTACTTCATTACACTTTTGTCCAATTTGATACATTTCAATCACATTCGGTCCATTTCGGTCTTTTCAACCCATTATGGTCTACTTCCAGTCCTCAATCCAGTTTGGTCTCATTCAGTCCACTTTGGTCCATTTTGGTCCACTTCGGTCTATTTGGTCCGTTTCACTCTATATAGGTTTACTTCGGTCCATTTCGGTCCTTTCAGTCCACTTCGTCACATTCAGTTCAGTTCAGTCACATTCAATCTATTATGGTCTACTTCGGTCTATCCCATCCATTTTGATCTATATAAGTCCACTTCGGTCCATTTCGGTCATTTCAGTCCACTTTGATCATGTTCAGTGCTTTCAGTCCATTTGGCCCACTTTAGTCCATTCAGTCGAAATCGGTCCAGTTTGGTCTATTTGGTCCATTTTAGTCCACTTCAGCGATGCTTTAGGAGTTTTCCTTCCTTTTTTTTTTTTAGAGGGAGAGTTTTAACTTATGGTGCTAGAAACAATTTTCAACTACATATTACATTATTAACAAAATATCTTGCTTTATATAATAATTGAATGTGAAATGCATTATGTTTCTTATAAAAAAAAAAAAAACTTACAAAATTTAAAACACTTTCAAATAATAAATATAGATAGCTTAATTTAGAAAATATAATATATTGTATCAATCACCTAATTTTAAGAAGGACTTAAGACTAACACTTATACTCATCTACTATTTTCATTTTTCATTTAACAAAAAAACAAATCATCAAATTTTTCAGTGCATCTCCCAAGTTTGCAACTAGAATATATATTTTTGTTGACTTTTTTTTTTTTTTTAGAATACTAAGTATTTTAACATACACACACACATGAGGAGAGGGGAAAATGTTTTAAAGAAACTGACAGTAGTGTATATTTAAATTTAAACACCACCACTATTATTTATTTTCTAAAAAATTTGATTTTAGCTTATTTATGTCTTCAATTTTCTGCCCGATTCTTT
Organism: Quercus suber; assembly: GCF_002906115.3. Lineage (NCBI taxonomy): Eukaryota > Viridiplantae > Streptophyta > Magnoliopsida > Fagales > Fagaceae > Quercus > Quercus suber. Next base: position 731,800 of record NW_027069584.1, on the reverse strand, counting down.
GGTCAGCCAATCATTTCATAAGACATAGGTATCCGTATGTTTCATTGCTTACAACTATTCTTAAATAGTTTTATCGTGCCATTATTTTTAGCAAATGTATGTGTAAAAACACTGGATTTAGAATTTCTGTCTTTAGAGATTAGTCATTTATAGTAGAAGCAAAGAGAGTGAGAAAGAGAGGGATAGGTTTGCTTACCAACAGAGTGGAGAGAAGTGATAACAAGCCCAGAGACCACATCTATAGTTACAAAGTTGTCTTCACCTATTGACATTATGATATCATGATTTCTAAGACCCAACTTTTATTATACTGTATATAATATTTATACCACTTGTTTTTATGAGGTGATTATATATCATCCTGCTGTATATTGTTTAATATTTTATTTTGTTAAAGATATATTAGCCCATTAGCATAGGTCCAAGCTTAATTCTATTTTGTGCGCAATACAAGTAATCTAGTTGGGCCTAAAGCCCACAACACTATATACGTTAACAGCCCCCTTCAAACTCAAGGTGGATATGAGACCAGTTTGAGGTTGTCAACCAAATCACGAAGGCATCCCTTAGGATGTGACTTTGTGAAGATATTTGTAAGTTAATCTTTAGAGGAGATTGAGATTAGCTTAAGAGCACCATGGACAAGATGATAATGGATAAAATGACAATCGATCTTGATGTGCTTAGTCCGTTCATGAAAGACATCATTGTGAGCAATATGAATGGCATTCTGATTGTCACAATAAAGAGAAGTAAAAGAGGATGTGGACACACCTAAGTCTTTGAGAAGTCACTGTAGCCAAAGGAGCTCAGATGTGGTATCAGTAAAGGCATGATATTCTGCTTCAGTACTGAAACAGGCCACATGAGTTTGTTTCTTGCTTTGCCAAGAAAATCAAAGAAGAACCAAGAAGAAAGCAATAACCAGTGGTGGACCTGCAATCAGTGGGATCTCTTGGCCAATTAGCATCAGAAAATGCATGGAGAACAAGAGGAGACTAAGCAGAGTAAAAAAGATCATGGAAGAGAGTGTCCTTTAGGTATCGAAGAATGAGCAGAACAGCAGCATAGTGAGTTAATCATGGAGCAAACAAATACTGACTCACCTGGTAAACAGCATAGGAAATATCTAGACAAGTGACAATGAGATAAACTAGGCTGCCAACCAAGTGTCTGTAAAGAGAGGGATTAGACAATGGTTTCCCTCCTGAGGGAGTCAGATACGCATTAAGCTCAACTGGAGTGTCAACAGTCTTGCTATCAGTAAGTCCAGCTCGAGACAAGAGTTCAGAGGCATACTTGGCTTGAGTAATATAAAGTCCATCTATAGAATGAGTGATTTCAAGACCCAAGAAGTAGCTAAGATGTCCAAGATCTTTCACCTCAAACAGCTGACTAAGAAAATCCTTGAGTTCTTGAATGCCACTAAGTTCATCACCAGTTATGATCATATCATCCACATACAAGAGAAGTAAAATAGTACCTTTATCAATGCGACAAAAAAATAAGGCAGAATCATAATGAATAGCCATATAACCCAAGTGAGAGATGGTAGAGCTGAATTTGGCAAACCAAGCTCATGGAGCTTGTTTAAGGCCATAAAGTGCACATCAAAGGTGACAAACCTTGTTTGATTCAATAGAGAGACCAGGAGGAGGTTGCATATAAACTTTTTCACTTAAATCTCCATTAAAGAGTGCATTTTTGACATCTATCTGAAAAAGGTCTCATTTACTAGTAAAAGCAACAGCTAAGAGGGCACGAATAGATGAGATACGAGCAATCAGAGTAAAGGTCTCTTCATAATCAATCCCATACTCCTATGTAAAACCTTTTGTAACAAGATGAGCTTTGTAGAGCTCAATGGTCCATCAAAGCGAGTCTTAATCTTGTAAATCCACTTACAACCAATCACAGATTTTCTAGGGGGGAGAGTCATCAAATCCCAAGTATGGTTTTTAAATAATGCATCAAGTTCCTCTTTCATTGCAATCTACCAGAAAGGGTTAGTGGAAGCCTCACAATAGGTGTGAGGCTCGTGTAGTGTAGCAAGGGCAGTGTAACAATGATAGTCAAGTGAATGTGTAGGAATGGATCTTACCCGAGTTGAGTGACGAGGTGGAGTGTCTTGTGCAAGCTCTTCAGGCGAAGTAGGAGCAGGGGACCCAAGCTCAGGGTTGGGTAGCTCATCTTCCACCTGTTTATTAAAGGATGGATTAGGAAAGGGACCAAGGATATCTGGAGGTTAGACAGAGAAGTCTACTGGAGAATCAGAAGCAGCTACAGGAGGAATATGTGCCTCATCTAGAAAAATATCTAAGACAGAGGAGGAAAATAGGGAGGCACAGAAGTGAGAGAGCTCGACAGAGGAGCAATGTTCCTAAAAGACAACATTGCGAGAGATACAAAGACAATGAGAGATAGGATCATAACACTGATACCCCTTTTGAGTTTCGCCATAGCTAAGAAAACAACAAAACCTTGACTGAGGCTCAAGTTTGTTATGCTCATGTGGTTGAAGAAGAATGAAACAAGCAGAACCAAAAGAGCGAAGGTGGTGATAGTCTAGAGGTGACCCAAAAAGGCGCTCATATAGAGTTTGATTTTGGATAGCAGGACTTAGAATGCGATTAATAGTATGAACAACATGAAGAGTAGCTTCATCCCAAAAAGGAGCAGGAACTTTGGCAGAGAGAATGAGAACACGAACAGTGTCAAGAATATGACGAAGTTTTTATTCTGTTCTACCATTTTGCTAAGAGGTACTTGGACAAGTTAGTTGATGAAAAATGCCATAGGAATGCAAAACAGCTTGGAAAGCATATTGAGTGTATTCAAGAGCATTATCAGATCAAAAAATTTTGATGCGTTTGGAAAACTGAGTTTCAACCATTTTTGTAAAATTAGAATATACTTGCAATAATTCAGAACGATGTTTCATATTAAAAATCCAGCTATAGCGAGAGTAATCATTAACAAAGACAACAAAATATCAAGATCCACCAATACTAAAGACAGAGGAAGGCCCCCAAACATCAGAATGAATAAGGTCAAAGATATCAGTAGATATTGATTCACTAGTATTGAAATGCAAAGCTAATTGTTTTCCTAACTGACATGAAACACAATCAAAATTTTCTGTAGATACTAAACCTAACAAACCTCTAGAAGCCAATTGTTGTACCCGAGAGGAAGATGTGTGACCAAGTTGAGCATGCCAAAGTGCAAGGGAAGGAATAGAAGAAACTGCAACAGCTATAGCAATAGAAACAGGAGCAACAAGTGGAAGACAAAGGTTGTCCACGGGAAACATACGCCCAACTCTGGGACCAGTCCCAAGCCCCTGTCCTGTCCTCGAATCCTGCACAATACACCTAGAATAATTAAAGATAATGCGATAACCCAACTTATCTAATTATCCCACAGAAAATAAATTGTAAGAAATGTCAGGAATATTAAAGATCCCAGGAACCGAGAGGTTGGAGGTCAAAACGGAACCTATATTATGACCAGACATTGTGGAACCATTTGCTATGCGAATATTAAGAGGGTGTGGTGTAGGTTTGAGTTTAGAAAATAAGGACGAGTAAGGTGTCATGTGATTGAAACAAGCAGAATCCATAAGCTAAGAGGAATGAGACATACCAAATAAAGCTGAGAGAGAAGAGGAATAAGATGCATTACCAACCATACGAATGACATTGGCGATGATGTTTTTAAGGTCATCTATGGACATGGTGAAAGTGCATCCTGAAGACTTAGACTGTACAGAGATGGGAGCCATTGGTTGGACACTCTCAGTGTTAGCAACAGTAGCAGCTGAAATTGAAACAGCTAATTTGTTGTGATGATAGCAAGTCTCAATATTATGGCCAAAACATTTGAAAAAATTGCAAAAACGTTTGTTGGATTGTCAGCGATGATTATTGCAACAAAAAGAAGACATGTCCTTATTCTTCATTTAGAAGCAAAATATGCAAAAATGGACTACAAAAATGAAATCTATGCAAAAAAATTGGGTAAAAAGCACCTAGACTGCAAAAATTCAACTCTAGAAAAAATCAACGGTCAAACTTGGTCAAAGTCAATTGGAACTTGACGGTCAACGGATGACGTCAACAGGATGACTGGTCGATGACGTCAGTAGAAAGAAGATGACATCAGCTAGGGCTGATGTGGCAAAAGTAGCTGAGATGTCCAAGCCCTTTAGTATAGGCCCAAGCCTAATTCTACTTTGTGTGCAAGCCAAGTCTCCTACTTGTACTAAAATTCTATTACTTTAGTGTTTAGTCTACTATATATACACATGTTATGATTCATTGTAACACAAGATTTGTACTACATTATAATATATTATTGATGTAGACCTTTAGGATTTCCTTCGTGGACGTAGGCCGTTAGGCTGAACCACGTAACCCTTGTGTGTTATTGTATTCTATACTTTATGTTTTCACTTCCATATCCATACTAGCATATTCAACATGTTGTATCAATGCTAATTTAATATGGTATCAGAGCCACCTTCTTGTAGCCATGGTTTTCTATCATTGCGATATATTTAAGAGCAATCTTTGTCTTCTTCGGCGTTTTTCTTTTTCGCTGCATTCATCTTCTTTGGCTTCCTTCTGCTACCATCAAAACTCTCCGGTATAGTCATGCCCTCGTTACAAGTCGCATTAACACTGCAAGACTATTGCCTTCCTCAAACTACCGTCACAGAGTCAAACTTCATTCAAAGGATCTTCTCAACCTTATCAAATCTCAAGATTTCATCAAGCTTCCATCTTGAGTTTGAGAGGGGGTGTTAGAGATATATTAGCCCATTAGTATAGAACTAAGCCTAATTCTACTTTGTGTGCAAGCCAAGTCTCCTACTTGTACTAGAAGTCTATTAGTCTAGGGTTTAATCTACTATATATACACATATTATGATTCATTATAACATAGAATTTACACTACACTATAATATATTATTGATGTAGCCCTTTAGGATTTCTTCCATGGGTAGGCTATTAGGCTGAACCACGTAATCCTCGTGTGTTATTGTGTTCTATACTTTATGTTTTCGCTTCCGTATCCATACTAACATATTCAATATGGTGTATCAATGCTAATATTTAACATATTTTAAGAAAAATTAAAAACTACTCCAATTGAAATTCCCCACCAAATGTTATAAAATATTTGAAGTCTACTTTTTATTTTTCTTTTTCTTTTTTTTTTCTCTTTTTTTTTTTTCTTTTTTTTTTGAGAAGGAAGTACTATCTTTACACTAAATATCAATTTGATCCTTAACCTTTCAAATTCCTAAAAAAAAGCTCCATTTTTTAACTCATTTCAACATTACCAATTCATATACCAATCTAACATATTACAAATCAAATCAAAGAAACAGATGTGGGCAAAGTTTGTACCTTGATTTTGGGAATGGAATAGGCCAAGTTTCCCAAATACGACATTTGAGCATACAACCTAGCCTCGGCCAAAGACACCCTCCTTAGCAATCTCGAAAACGAATCTCTATCAAAACCAACCTGTTTTTCATCATCATGATCAGCAACACTACAAAGCTCACAATCTTCTTCTTCTTCTTCTTCTTCTTCTTCTTCACCAACTGCCACACCCTCTTGTTCCACCTTCTCTTCTTTCTCTACCTCCAACACAAGCCCAGCTTCAGCCCTCTCCTTCCACAGCGATCTAACATGCAAAATCTTCAAAACCCAGTTCTCAATTTTTTCCCTCTTATGAAAATCCTCCTCCTCCTCCTCTTCTTCCTGCTCCACCACTATTTCATTGCTAACAACAACGCTGTTGGTCTTGTTGTTGTCAACCAAAACGGCGTCGTCTAAGGCCAACCCATTGTGCCTGCCACCACCGCCACCACCGCCACCATCTCCACCTCTATTCTTATTACCAGGCCACAAAGACAGAGACTTCAGAGGGTACGCGAAAGGAAACCTCAAAAACGGCACCGTTTTCTGCTGAGGCTTAGCGCCCACCTGAGACGGCGTCGTTCGGAGCTCCCCAGTTGCAGAGATCGTCCCATGATGATGGATCCCAATTCCTGTCTTCAAACACAAACTATCCATTTATGTTTCTTTCTTTCTTTCCTTTGTTTGTTTTTTCTTCGTTACTTTTGATGATCTATAAATTATAACGTTGCGCTTGGCTTCTCTCTCAGAAACTGTAGAGACTTTTAAAAGGCGCACACGCGATCTTTGAACTTTACAAATGGTCTTCTTCTTTTATAAAAGAGAGACACGGAAAGAGACAGAGAGGAGAGGCTTTTAAGGAAAGAAGAGGAGAGGTTTTCTCTCTTTCTCGCTGGATTTCTCTCAAATTCTACTTCTCTCTCTTAATATAAAAATAATAAAAATAATTTTTTTTATCCGGCCGCTTTAAATTAAAGTTAATAATAACTTAAAATCTAAAATTTATTATAAAAATATTATGAACATCACACTTAAAAGAAAAAAAAAAAAAGAAATTATCGTATACTTTAGTGCAATAGTCACTTCACAAATATAAGTACTCGTAAGGTGTAAGGGCAAAAGTCAAAGTTTAAGTTTCTAAAAATGAGCTTCACATTTATATACACTTAAATTAGGTTAAAGTAGAATTTCAATCTTGAATAAAAAAATTTAAAAAATAAATAAAAGAGCAATACACAGAAAAAAAAAATTAACATTTTTCATAATAGTTGAGTTTGCAAACTTTTACTAATTCTCATCTTGGTTTACTACTAACATCACATTTTTATTTTACCATTATCAATATGCCACATGGCCCACATCAACATGTTGGAAAACTTTTGTCAAATTTTTTGTGTCTAGATTTTCTTTATAAAAAATTCTTTGTGGTTATTAGTAATTTTGTATATAAAACAAGATAATAAAATTTAAGTAATATTAAATTTAAAAAAAATATATATATATATATTTAAATATATAAAATGCTTCAATTCAGTTTTAGCCTAAGGCCTTGCACTTATTAAAAATAATTTTTTTTATCCGGCCGCTTTAAATTAAAGTTAATAATAACTTAAAATCTAAAATTTATTATAAAAATATTATCAACATCACACTTAAAAAAAAAAAAAAAAATTATCGTGTACTTTAGTGCAATAGTCACTTCACAAATATAAGTACTCGTAAGATGTAAGGGCAAAAGTCAAAGTTTAAGTTTCTAAAAATGAGCTTCATATTTATATACACTTAAATTAGGTTAAAGTAGAATTTCAATCTTGAATAAAAAAATTTAAAAAATAAATAAAAGAGCAATACACAAAAAAAAAAAAAAATTAACATTTTTCATAATAATTGAGTTTACAAACTTTTACTAATTCTCATCTTGGTTTACTACTAACATCACATTTTTATTTTACCATTATCAATATGCCACATGGCCCACATCAACATGTTGGAAAACTTTTGTCAAATTTTTTGTGTCTAGATTTTCTTTATAAAAAATTCTTTGTGGTTATTAGTAATTTTGTATATAAAACAAGATAATAAAATTTAAGTAATATTAAATTTAAAAAATATATATATTTAAATATATAAAATGCTTCAATTCAGTTTTAGCCTAAGGCCTTGCACTTACTTAAATTTTTTTAGAAAATTTATAATTATATTATTGAACTTGTAGTTAATTTTAGTTTTCATTAAATGAGAACTAATAATTTTTGGATATTTATTAATGGGTCTAGTTAACGGGAGAGCTTTTAAGATATTAGTTAATTAGCTATTTTAAAAAAGTTTGATACTTTTTATTTTAAAAAAAAAGTTTCGTTGCTTTATTTTCATAAAAAAATTAAAAAAAATTATTTATTTATTTAGTTTTTGGGGACAAGGATAGAGGATTGAATTTGCAAAGGCAACAAGTACAACAAATTTATTAGGTGTTAATTAGACTACAAGTCTATTGACGTATTGACAACAAATTTTTAAGTGTCAATTGATTAAGGGGAAGTGAAATTAACTTGGAAGCCTTTACAAGATTTATTGATTTGAATCAATTTTGTCTATATTTTTATTTTGGAGGTACGTATATATTTATTATTATTGTTATTATTATTTATGAATTTGAACGTCTAATTAGGTTGGAAGAATAGCATGAATTTCCCGATTTCGTACGAAAGCGCGTGGTGGGACCCGTCTATGACTGTCTCTCAATTTGTTTTTTTTGATGAGACTGTCTCTCAATTCTTCTTCATATTGCTTGTTGAGGGATACATGTTACTCTGCTCATAATATCTATCTGTAAGACGCCACGTCAGATGGTACAGATGAACTAAAAAACACAGCGGTGACGTGTCCGTAAAGCACCAAGAGTTGTTCATATTTTTTTGGGAATATAGTGTATGCGAGATCTACACGCAGTGTAAGCGTAGCACGTGTCTTTTCAAGAAGAGCATTTGGGTTTCACAATTTCTTATTGGAGAAAGAGATCTCAGAAACCCATAAACAAATATTTAAGTCGGTGGGGGGAAATAATTAAAACAAATGAAATAGTCTTTTTTTTTTTTTTTTAAATTATAAAAGTAGTAGTATAATTTAAAACTATACTTTTTGGCTGACCTCTATTAAAGAAAACAGAAGAAATTAAGATATTAATAATAACTTGCATTAACATGTATTTCAGTCCAGACCAACCCTGAATCTAAGATCTAAAACTAAAAGTACCTACTATGCCAACTTTATTTATCTGTTTTTATTTATAGCTTTGGAAATTTTAGTTTATCAAATTAGTTCGAGTGACCATTTTAATTTATCTATTGGAATGAAGTATTTTGACATTAGTGTTGTTAATTTAATCCAATAAAACTAAATTTCAAATATCAAATCAAGAAAGCATTTTTGGAATGAATTAATTAAGGTAGATAAAGGCCTAGACCGAAGGCCCTCTCTTCCCCAAAAATTTAAATAAGGTCATAAGGCCCCTTGTTATATAAATGAAAGATCTCTAAATTGTATAAAAACGTCCTAAAACTGTATAATGATAATTGAATTTTTTAAAAGAAAAATATATAGGTGGCTTTTGCATTCTTTCCCACACCTCCAAGAAGTCCCTTGAAATATTAAATCAATATAATTTCAACTCAATTGAAATCATAAATAGTTTTAATGAGTGTGCATAATAATCATTGACTATCAATTTTCTTAACAATTTGAGGGTTTAGTTTTTGTAAATTCATCACCCACACAGTAGATTATATTATTAAGTAAAGTTCCAATAATGTATTCAATAAATAAAATTATATTGTTCTACCCTTTAAATTTTTTTTTTTTTCTTGTCAATTTTAAGCAGATTCGCTATTATGTTGGGAAGACAACACATTGGAGAGACCCCGAATGAGCAGAATATAAAGAGACCATTTAACTCAAAAGTTTAACCTTATGAATTTGGGTCTAACTATGTTATATTGACCACTCACTCATGTTATAATTATTCAATGTGAGACTTTACTCATATATGTATACCCAACATATTATCAAATGTAAAAGAGAGACATTAATAATAACTAAATATAAAAAGTTAGTGTTCATTTGAGAATTACTTATTTCTGAAAGTTTATTTGCATAATGTAAGACAAAAAATTTAAAGCTAGCTTATTTTCAAAAAGATGAATGTTAAATTATTAACTTATAATCATCCCCAAAAGCTAGTAATTTTGTATCTCAAAAAACAATATCAAGGATTTCTAAAAATACTTAAATAAATAATATCTAATTAATACTTAAATATTAAAGAAACCCTCATAAAAAATTATTTCTTTCAACCTGAAAATGTATTAAGTAAATGCTTGAATCAATCAATCAAACTCAAATTTCATATTATAAGAAGATGAAAAAGACTAGCTAAAAAAAAAGTTAATGTTTTATTCATGTATCAACTAAAATTATCACTCCAGTCGAAATTTAATGTAATAGAACAGAATTACAAGTAGGGCTATCCACCACCCACCCGAACTCGAAGAACCGCCCGAACCCGAGCTCTCCACTCGAAAACCACCTGTTCAAAGCACTATTTTGGTCAAACGTTGGTCACTAGTGTCAGGACCCGAGACTATCAATTCAAGTTGCAGGTTGTCTGTCAGAGAAATCGACGAACCCAACCGGCTTGATGAGTTGTTCTTTCCCCATTAGAAATCACTAGTTTTGGCCAAAAACTGGTAAGTCCAAACTCTTAGTTCGACAATATAGGGGGATTTTGGCCAGATCTCGACAAATCCATCAAGATCTCTGCCCAATCTCTATAGATTCGAAGGAAATGTTGGCCAAATCTCGTTTGATCTGATGAGATTCGATAAGATTTCGGCCAAAATCCAGGCAGATTTCGATCCACTATAGCAAACCCGAAATCGACCGATATGCACCTGAAACCAATAAGACCCAAACCGGCAGATCTGAAACTCCATTCAGGTCTGTTGCAGGTTAAGATTTTCTCCACCTGATGCATTCGAGTAGAGCTTGAGTTGGGCACAAACCTGACCTGGACCGACCCATGAACAATCCTAATTATAAGCATGAATGTAAAGCAAGGTAAAAAGAAGTGGGGGGTGGGAGGTGATGATTTTGTACCAATTAACTAATTGGTGATTGCTTGATTGGTACAAAAATTTTCAATCAAAACAGGTGAAATATATATGTTTTAAAAGTTTTGTTAACGTGTACCTTAGGCACTAATTAAAAAGGTTTCAAAAAGATTCCATCTAAATTGAAAAATAGGAAAAAGTTAATTTTTGTTGAAAGTGTTATTAGATTTTACTTGGGCATATTTTAACAAAATCCTTTAAAAAAGAAAAGAAATTATCAAAGAATTTTAGGTCTAGTCAAAAGTGACACTTTCACCCCCCTCCCTCTCTCCGTCGGCCATAAAAAGAAAAGAAAAGAAAGTGAAATGAGGAATTTAATAGTGTAATGTGATTACGAAATCTGATTTACGGGACTTAATTTTGTCGACAATTAAATTAGGAAAGTGATGTTATGGAGACATTTGGAGTGCCTTTATATCATTAAAAGCGCCACGAAAAAAAATTTCAGTAAAGAAAGTATTGTGGTTGATAAATTTTCTTTATTTTTATGCTACTATCTTTTACTAAAAATGCTCATCTTTTTGACAGTGAGGAGGGTAGGGTTTGGTTTGAAGTTTGAGCTGCCCTTTATTTAGTCGGCAAGTCGGTTTTTAATGACCAGGCAGTCTAACCCTGGCGGTGGAAAAATCTTCAAATATAAGTTGCATTTATAGGTCAATATTTGCAGTTGATAGTTGAGAAAAACTAAGTTTAGATCTTCCAAAAATTCTTGCCCCCATAGGGACCATTAAATTATTATGGGCTCAAATTTATGAGCTCTAGCTCTCGTTTTTAGGTAGGAAAGTTAGCCTTGACATCTCTCAATCTAAAATTTAGAGTGATTAAAGTGGGTGGGAGTTGGATTGACCATAAGGATTTCATCATGATTTTCCACACCCAAAATATAGAGCTATATTGCATCAACAAGTTAGACCATTAAATATGATTGGTGTGTGTGTTTATTTATTTATTTTAGGAATGAAGCAGGTTGCGTTTGATTTTGGTATGCAACATCTAGGTAATTCGGTCCCACCAAATAGATGGATCACACAATATCAAACTCTGAGTGTCTTTGTTGTGAAGCTCGGATAAAAATTCGCTAGGGACCTAACTCCTAAGTCAAATGAATCTAATGATAAATACATGTAGGCAAAAAAGTAATATAATCTTGTATTCTTGAAATTAAGGATGGTGAAAATTCTTCTTGTTACTTTACCAATTCTATCCTACACAGATCAATTTTGGGAAGGTGATGAGATGATGATGGATTTTGCATGCCCCATCCCACCCCACTTTGAATATCTATATATTTGTTTTTGTTTATATATATATATATATATATATATTTTTAAAGTATATAAATATAATGTAATATTTTTATACATAATCCTACTTATGATTTATCTTTTTGTATGTATTCTATTATTAGCATGCAAAATGCATGTTTTCTCTAGCTAGGGATCTAACTCCTAAGTCAAATGAATCTAATGATAAATACATGTAGACAAAAAAGTAATATAATATCGTATTCTTGAAATTAAGGATGGTGAAAATTCTTCTTGTTACTTTACCAATCCTATCCTACACGGGTCAATTTTGGGAAGGTGATGAGATGAGGATGGATTTTGCTTGCTCCATCCCGCCCCACTTTGAATATCTATATATATTTGTTTTAGTTTTATATATATATATATATATATATTTAAAGTATTTAAATATAATGTAATATTTTTATACATAATCCTACTTATGATTTATCTTTTTGTATGTATTCTATTATTAGCATGCAAAATGCATGTTTTCTCTAGCTAGGGATCTAACTCCTAAGTCAAATGAATCTAATGATAAATACATGTAGACAAAAAAGTAATATAATATCGTATTCTTGAAATTAAGGATGGTGAAAATTCTTCTTGTTACTTTACCAATCCTATCCTACACGGGTCAATTTTGGGAAGGTGATGAGATGAGGATGGATTTTGCTTGCTCCATCCCGCCCTACTTTGAATATCTATATATTTGTTTTTGTTTATATATATATATATATATATATATATATATATATTTAAAGTATATAAATATAATGTAATATTTTTATACATAATCCTACTTATAATTTATCTTTTTGTATGTATTCTATTATCAGCGTGCTAAACGCATGTTTTCTCTAGCGAGGGACCTAACTCCTAAGTCAAATGAATCTAATGATAAATATATGTAGACAAAAAAGTAATATAATCTCGTATTTTTGAAATTAAGGATGGTGAAAATTCTTCTTGTTACTTTACCAATTCTATCCTACACAGGTCAATTTCGGGAAGGTGATGAGATGAGGATGAATTTTGCTTGCTCCATCCCGCCCCACTTTGAATATCTATATATTTGTTTTTGTTTATATATATACTTAAAGTATTTAAATATAATGTAATATTTTTAATATATAATCCTACTTATAATTTATCTTTTAGTATGTATTCTATCATCAGCGTGCAAAACGCATGTTTTCTCTCTTTTAGCACTTTGTCAATTACTTGTCACACTTATCTTTCATTTCTATTTCATTAATGTCGAAGCAACCTCATTAAGGATGGCAAGATACCTCCAACTTGCCTTGACTTCGAGCTGTTCTGCTCTCACCTCAAACAAGGAACAAGACAAAGATAAGACACCCCTAACTCGACCCTCCACTCCGCTCTGTTGCCATCCCTACTTGACATACCATGAATTCATTGGGTCAATAGAAAAACCTTTCAAATAGGCACTCGTGGCCAATTATACCTTTGACATGATAGTAATTAAACATAACTCCATCTCTTTTACTTAATATAGACTCATTAATTTGCTATAGGAGAGTTAGGAAAGTGATTCTTCTCATTTGAAAAATTAAAATTGATTTATTTCATAATTTAGGTTAAATATTATAAATTTAAAAACACATAATTTAAAATTTTAATGACTTAACATTTTATATAATATTAGACACAAAAAATAAAATTTTATCCATAAAATATATTTCTCTTTATTTCAAATGAAAAGCACCTTACTTCTTTACAGATGTGAGGAACTTGCTATGACAGCTTGGATCACTTGGAAGTTGGAACCAAATTCCAATTTATCAAACTGTCAATATTCAGCAATCGGTGAACCAAGATCCTAGCTTGATAGTGTAGTGGAAGTGTGGAAGCCACTGCAGAAAATTGCTACAATGCAAATTTCGACGGGGCCATCTTTTGTGAGGAGAAGTGAACTGGTTTGGGTGTAGTGATTCGCAATTCAAAGGGAGAGGTTATGGCAGTTTTTTCAAGTTTCAATATCAGACAATGAAATATATGAATCAAACTATAAACTCAATAGGTTTTTTTTTTTTTTTTTTGGTCAATCAAGGAAATATCATAAAACTAGGAATTTATCAGTCTGTTACAACGCACATTAGCTTTGTCAGAAGCTAAAATATTATCCACCACAGATGGTGGGTACAAAAAAACAACAAAAGAAGCTAGGCTACTAGCACCTAACTTGGCCATTGCATCCGCGCATTGGTTGGCCTCCCTATAGATGTGGGTTATTTGCTTGTTTGGAATCTCTTTCAATAGGTTCCTGCAATCGGTGAGAAGTGGTTCCAATAACAAATTGTTAGAGCTATTACTCATAAGCAGGACAACACTTAGAGTATCCAGCTCAATGATTAGGTTATTTAGCCTCATTTCCTTAGCTAAAAGAAGGCCATCTCTGAGTGCCCACAGCTCAGCCATACAGCTGTTGGTGCAACCAAGGGGTCTAGCAAAACCTTTCAGCCATTGCCCTTCATGATCCCTTATCACACCACCCCCCCCTGCACTACCAGGATTACCAATGACCGACCCATCAGTGTTAAGTTTTGCCCAACCCACTGGAGGCTTCTCCCATCCCACGGCTACAACTGACTTGGCTTTGGGCAACTTGGCATTTACCCCAATGGAGAAGAACTCAGCACTATCCTTGATACATTTCTTAAAGCTTGACTGATCCACCCTTCCAGTTTTGAAAATAAAATTATTCCTGTGCAACCAAAGGTGCCACACAGCCATGGGAAATAAGATTTTCCAGGGAATATCCATCACTTTGGACTTCAAGTCAGTCTTACAATTTGTTTCAAGCCACTCACCAATCGGCAGTTTAAAAGAATCTCTCAAGCACGCTGGGAACTGGAGTTTCTGCCAAAAGTCACGAGCAATCATACACCCCCTTAAGAGATGATCTAAGGTCTCAATGTTTTGTTGACATATGCTACATATGGGATCAAGCCTTAAACCCCTTGAACCCAAAACATCTCCGGTGGGCACACTGTTATGTAAACACAGCCAAAGAAAAAATTGTACCTTGGGAAAAGTCTCAACCTTCCACACCCAATCCACCGAAACAGTAGCAAGGTTCAAAGGGTTTAAACCCTTAGCCAGTAAGTATGCAGATTTCAAGGAGAAAAATCCATTTTTTGAGTAAGCCCATTGGAGTGAATCCTCTGTATCATGATTGCATGACAAGGGAGTAGCTTTAATGGCATTGAGGATATGGCAAGGAAAGTCAAAAGATAGACGGTGGGCTCTCCATTCATGGTTTTGATCAAAACATTGCTTGACTGATAAGGATTCTTCATCACGGTGTAGGGGTCCTTCAATAAGAGATCTTAGAGAACCCAAAGGAAGCCAGAAATCATTCCATACATTAACTGCCTCACCATTTCTCACTGTCCACTTTAGCCCTTTGACATAAATTGGACCACCTTTCTTACATGCCGTCCAAATGCTAGAGCATGGGAGCTTCCTTCCTTCTATAGTCATTCTTCCAGGGGATAAGTATTTTGCCATAAGCATTTTTGCCCAAGGGGCATCCTGTTCACAAGCTAATCTCCAGCAAAACTTAGCTAACAAAGCATTATTTCTGTCTTTCATGCTGTGCAATCCCAAGCCACCAAGTTCTTTGGGAAGAGTCACAGTATCCCATCTAACTAGATGCATTCTCCTCCTTTCTTCGGTAGATCCCCACAAAAAGTCCCTAGTTAACTTATCAACTTGATCACACACTTTGCCAGGAAGGGCTTGGCATTGCATGTAGTATTCTGCCACTGGAGCCGCAGAAGTTTTGACAAGCACCAACCTACCAGCCTTCGATAGGAGTTTAGCTCTCCACCCAGCCAGCTTGCTCTGAATTTTGTTGACCACAAAATTGTAGGCGTTTCCAACTCTACCTTGATGAATGATGGGGAAACCAAGGTAATTGCCCAAATTATTGGTTGCCGCCATACCCAATCTCCTGCAAATACCTCTCCTCCTGCCTCCGGTGACATTTGGGGAAAATAAAATTTTTGACTTATCTAAGTTGATTTTCTGACCAGCAAGTTTGCAGAAACTCTCGAGAACCTCTGTGATAGCATCACAGTTTTTGTAATCTGCCTTAGCAAAGAGCATCAGGTCGTCCGCAAAAAAAACATGAGAAAAACTAGGTCCATTTCTAGAAGCTTTGACCTTATCCCACCTTCTAATCTCACACATTTTAGTGATTTGAGCACTAAGAAACTCCATGCACAACAGAAACAGATAAGGAGACAGGGGGTCCCCCTGTCTAATTCCCCTCGAAGGTTGGAAAGGGTCCAACTTGCTTCCATTGAACAGAATAGCTGTGGTAGAAGTAGACACGCAGCTCATGATCAACCTTATCATACTCTCCGGAAACCCAAACTGCTCTAGAACCATTTTTATAAACGACCACTCAAGGCGGTCATAAGCCTTCTCAAGGTCAATTTTCACAACCATGAAACCCGTCCTCCCCTTCCTCTTTCTAAGGGAGTATATTAATTCTTGAGCAATAACAACGTTATCAGTGCCCCTTCTCCCTTCAAGGAAAGCTGATTGCATAGGGGATATTAAGGAAGGCAGGAGGGGGCGGAGCCTCAAAACAATAATCTTAGAGATCACCTTATAGATAGTGTTGCATAGGCTTATAGGTCTGAATTGGTTGACTGTCTCAGGACCCACTTGTTTAGGGATTAAAGCAATTAAGGTTTGGTTGAGATACTCAGGAATCTTCTGTTTAAGGAACACGTCTTTAATCTCCTTCTTCACCGAATCACCCACAACTAACCAAAATCGTTGAAAAAACCCGGCATGTAACCCGTCAACACCTGGGGCTTTGTAAGGTTTCATCGTCTTGAGCGCATTCCAAATTTCCCCATCCGAAGGTATATTGGTAATGCTTCTGGCTTCTTCATTGCTGAGTTTAGCACACCACTCCGATCTCCATTAGGGGATAGAAGGACAAAAGATTTGCTCAGTTCTATACAGCTTCTTAAAACTAGCATTGAATATTTCCTTCACTTCTTCTAAATTATGACACCATTCACCCTCGCTGTTTTGAATGCAGGTGATTCTATTCTTACTTCTCCTGTTGAGAGCAGATATGTGGAAATATGAGGTGTTTCTCTCACCCGAGATGATCCAATTAGTTCTGGATTTCATAGCCCATAACTCCTCCTCCAATTGGAGAATTAAATTATATTCTTCTGTCAATTGCTCTTGCAGAGTAATCAAAAACCTGTTTGGACAGGAAGCTAAGGCTCTTTGGGTACCTAGAAGCCTAGCCAAGACATTCTTCTTTCTTATAAAAATATTCCCAAAGACTTCTCTGTTCCACCTTTGGGCTTTGTCTTTGAAATTATTGATTGCTTCCGATAAATTTCCCTCCCTTTCAGCCCAAGCATCCCTCACAACAGTAGGAAAATCACTATGACTCAACCAAAAGGACTGAAATCTAAAGGGTCTGTCAGAAGTGGAATACAGAGAGGGGTTAAGATTGAGTAATAAAGGGCAGTGATCCGAATTCACCCTAGCTAAGTGAGTAACATTAGCTTCCGGGTAAAATTCTTTCCAACCCGGGTTAACCCAGCATCTGTCTAGTCTGCACTGAATTAAATTTCCCAATTCTCTCTTGTTTGTCCATGTATACCTTGGACCCGTGAAACCAAGGTCCATCATGTTGCAATCATCCATGCATTCCTTGATGGCTCTAATCCTTCTCTGACAAACCGGGTTCCCCCCATATTTCTCCTCAGCAGCCAAAACTTCATTAAAGTCCCCCATGAGAGCCCATGGCAGATCATGCATATTAGCAAGAATTCTAAGATTGTTCCATAGAATGCACCTCTCCTCAAATCTAGGACTAGCATAAATTGCACTAATTAACCAGGTAAGGGATTGAGATCTTACCCGGATCAAGGCATGGATTTCCTGTTCTGTAGAAGACAGCACATCCACTTGAACCAAATCAGATCGCCAGAGCAACCAGATACCTCCAGCAAAACCAATTGTATCTGCCACTGCAGCTCCATCAAAAGGAAGAGACTCAATAACCTCTTCTGCCCTTGCACCGCTCATCCTAGTCTCCGTGATAACCATGAGAAACGGATCATGCCACGCCACCAAATCCATAACCGTTTTCCTAAATTGGGGTTTCATAGCACCCCTGCAGTTCCAGATCAAAATATTCATGATTTTAAACTGATAAAAAGAAGCACCGGAACCAGACACAGAGGAAAAGGACTCAGAGTCTCTCAACCTCCATACCTCCAATGTCTCCTCCCTCGACTCCCAGAACCCCTTGAAGAGAGTCACTGCATGCTTGGTTATCCCCAAAGCCTCTTGGGTTGCCTTGACAAGAATCGTGCCCCTTATCTCTGGCTCCGCAAACAGGATCATCTTTACCTTGAGCATATTGCCCATCAACGAGCATTCCACCAAGCTCTTCTGCAACATCATTCTTTCCGAGATCACGACCTTCGTCCACTCCGCCTCCACTTCTGCCAGAAATTTTTCCAAGCTCCGCTCGTCTGATCCTGTTGCTGATGTTCTTGAGTTTATCGCCGGTGGCACGAGGTTTGGAGGACGATCCTTCAGGAACCTCCACCATGGATTCGGGGTTGTGAACCATGCCTCGTTCTTCAATGGCAGATACCCCAGCAGTTTGCTTCTTTCCGTCAGCGGAAGAAAGCTCTTCCACGCCAACATCAAATCGAGTTCGAACCAGCCCCAAATTTCTGTTGGGTCTTGTTTTATCCGACGAATAGTCTCGTTGCTCACCGGAGTAATCTTCCCCTTGTAACAAATTCCCCACTTCTCCTTTCCTTCCATCACAGCTACTGGAAAGCACAACGATATTATTCTCTGTCTCCGTTGAAGTAAGCTTATCTTTTGGGTTGGTAAAAGGATTCACAGTGCTAGAGAACCGGAATGGGCTATGCAAAGCATCAGACCCAAAAACAAAAGGCCCATCCTTTTTACTCGGGCCCACCCCAGCTGGTTGTAATCCAATTAGATCAGTTACTCTCTGACTTGCTTTAGTGCGTACACCCTTACCTTTAGCGCCCTTACCAACATTAGGATGGCTAAGATTGGACGTTGCCTTCCTGTAGGACTCAACTTGCGATGCGACAGGTTGCGTGTGAGGACTCTTTCTCTTGCTATCTCTCCTACTCTGCTCCGCAACTTTAGACACATCCATGGAGCCGTTGGAATCTTGCGTCGTTGTATTATCAGACGCTTGGCTCAGAACTGGAGACCGTTGGATTGATTTTGCTTTATTCAAAGTTTTTCTTCTGCTCACCACCATCCATTCACCATAGTTCTCCTGCAATGCATCGTCTTCCTTGGGCTTGTCCCCCCCTTGGTTATTATTCACCTCATCTTGACCATCATTCCGCTCCACATTATGCTCCTTGGGTTGCTCTCTAATGGTGAACGGGCACGATTCTAGCTTGTGACCAATCCTACCACACGAGAAGCAGAGAGCGTTAATACCCTCATATAGCACACATTGTGGAATTTTCCCAAGATATATCTTCCTTATCAAAGGCTTATCTAAGTTGACTTGCACACAAATTCTGGCAAAACGTCCCCTTTCCCCATTAGCTGTATGGGAATCAATTCTCAGGACCGGTCCAATAGCTCTCCCAATTTTTAGAAGAGCATTTGTTTCATAAAATTCCAATGGCAGCTCCGGTAATCTAACCCAGACTGCTACCGAGGAGAGGGTTGCTGTGGAAGCCTTGAACCCAGGTTCCCACTGCCTAATAGCAAGGAAGTGTTGACCAATAAACCAGGGACCTCCCGTAAGAATAGAGTCAACATCTTCAGCTAATTCGAATCTCACAAGGAAGTAATCATAACCCAAATCTATGCAGTCCATCCCTCCACACGGATTCCACATTTTGCGCACTCTCTCGACAAGGAAGGAGAATGCCATTCTTCTTCCAAAGGTTTTGATAATGAGGGCTTTCTGCCAAGGCGCTCTCATACGAACCTTCTCTTCTTTGGAAAACCCAATTCTAATGTTACCATCTTGCACAGCTTCCTCTTCATCATCAGACTCCACATCTTCTTGCATTGAACAATCAAAGCCAAACGCTTGCGCGAAGGCTCCAGGAATTGCACCCACCAATTTATCCTTATAACTTCCCATTTTATTACCTATCCCATTCTCAGTCGTCTCCTGAAACCTGTGGCTTTCTTTGAACTTTTTTGTGCTGCGGGCAAGGGTATCTTCCTCTTCATCTGACCGCTTCAGTCTTTCTCTCTCCTTCTCCATTGTTTCTTTTTTCCTCAAAGGTGAAGTTGAAGAAAACTCAATAGGTTAGATGCATTAGAAACGTCAATATAACTAAAAATAAAAAATAAAAAAAAAAGGCTGGAATTTACAAAGCGAGATTCCTTAACAAATTAGAATACGTACCTCAACAATGAAGGAAAATGTAGGTCAATAACAATGATAGAGAGAATTGAAGACAAAGCCATTAAACTTTCAAGACAATTGATAATTTATCACATGTATCAACTGTTGTTAACAACTTCTAACCCATAAAATATCAAATATGACACATACCGCAATTTCAAAAACTTATGTCCTAAAACTAGTAAAGGTGTTACAAGCGATTAAAGTTTCTAAAGGTTTTAATAAAAAGGGCGGCTCATCCAGTCTAAGCCCCCTAAAATAGAACATTTATATCTCTGTCTTATAGATTGCACAAAAATAATCTCACTTAGGAAAAAAAACACAAAAAAAGAGAGAAGAAGGCATGTTCTATTGGTGAATTGAATGAATGTATTAGACCCCCAAAAAAAAAAAAAAAGAATTGAATGAATGTCTTGTCTTATTTGTCTAAGGATGTAATATTTTTAATTAAGGCCCAAAATTTAAAATAAAAATTAATTTTTAAATATTATACTCTTTTTGAAAGTTAAATATTTTATGAATACATTTTACTATATTTGTGATAGTTTAATAATGTAAAAATTTTCAATTTTCCAAAAATTTACTTGTGGGTACCATAAGCATGCTTCACAACGTCCTAGGCCTGCTAGGCGTGCTTAGCATTCACCTCGAATAGTGTCCTAGGAATCCCACATCGAAGAAACCTCCCCCCCCCCCCCCCCCCTATCCCACCCCACTTTGAATATCTATATTTGTTTTTGTTTATATATATATATATATATATTTAAAATATTTAAATACAATGTAATATTTTTAATATATAATCCTACTTATAATTTATCTTTTAGTATGTATTCTATCATCAGCGTGCAAAACGCATGTTTTCTCTCTTTTAGCACTTTGTCAATTACTTGTCACACTCATCTTTCATTTCTATTTCATTAATGTCAAAGCAACCTCATTAAGGATGGCAAGATACCTCCAACTTGCCTTGACTTCGAGCTGTTCTGCTCTCACCTCAAACAAGGAACAAGACAAAGACAAGACACCCCTAACTCGACCCTCCACTCTGCTCTGTTGCCATCCCTACTTGACATACCATGAATTCATTGCGTCAATAGAAAAACCTTTCAAATAGGCACTCGTAGCCAATTATACCTTTGACATGATAGTAATTAAACATAACTCCATCTCTTTTACTTAATATAGACTCATTAATTTGCTATAGGAGAGTTAGGAAAGTGATTCTTCTCATTTGAAAAATTAAAATTGATTTATTTCATAATTTAGGTTAAATATTATTGTGGGTACCGTAGGAGTGCTTCACACGTCCTAGGCCTGCCAGGCGTGCTTAGCATTCACCTAGGCATGCTTGGCAACCACCTAGGCCGTCCTCGGACGGCTTTGCAACATCCTAGGCATGCATGGCAACATCTTAGGCATGCTTGGAAACGTCCTCGAACGGTGTCCTAGGAATCCCACATCGAAGGAAAACCCCCCCACTTGCTGCCTCGAATAACTGAACTAATGGTACACTACTTCCTTCACTTCAAAGCTTATAAGGCAGCAAGTGGGAGGGTTTTTCTTCGATGTGGGACTCCTAGGACACCGTCCGAGGACATTTTCAAGCATGCCTAGGACGTTGCCATGCATGTCTAGGACGTTGCAAAGCCGTCCGAGGACGGCCTAGGTGGTTGCCAAGCATGCCTATGTGAATGCCAAGCACGCCTAGCAGGCCTAGGACGTGTGAAGCACTCCTACGGTACCCACAATTATAAATTTAAAAACACATAATTTAAAATTTTAATGACTAAACATTTTATATAATATTAGACACAAAAAATAAAATTTTATCCATAAAATATATTTCTCTTTATTTCAAACGAAAAGCACCTTACTTCTTTACAGATGTGAGGAACTTGCTATGACAGCTTGGATCAGTTGGAAGTTGGAACCAAAGAAATAAAATAAGACTAGGATTACAATGCCCAAAAATTCGAGATGTACAAAGGATGGATACTCAGTTACTTGAACAATTCCAATTTGTCAAACTGTCAATATTCAGCAATCGGTGAACCAAGATCCTAGCTTGATAGTGTAGTGGAAGTGTGGAAGCCACTGCAGAAAATTGCTACAATGCAAATTTCGACGGGGCCATCTTTTGTGAGGAGAAGTGAACTGGTTTGGGTGTAGTGATTCGCAATTCAAAGGGAGAGGTTATGGCAGTTTTTTCAAGTTTCAATATCAGACAATGAAATATATGAATCAAACTATAAACTCAATAGGTTAGATGCATTAGAAACGTCAATAACTAAAAATGAAAAATAAAAAAAAGGCTGAAATTTACAAAGCGAGATTCCTTAACAAATTAGAATACGTACCTCAACAATGAAGGAAAATGTAGGTCAATAACAATGATAGAGAGAATTGAAGACAAAGCCATTAAACTTTCAAGATAATTGATAATTTATCACATGTATCAACTGTTGTTAACAACTTCTAACCCATAAAATATCAAATATGACACATACCGCAATTTCAAAAACTTATGTCCTAAAACTAGTAAAGGTGTTACAAGCGATTAAAGTTTCTAAAGGTTTTAGTAAAAAGGGCGGCTCATCCAGTCTAAGCCCCCTAAAATAGAACATTTATATCTCTGTCTTATAGATTGCACAAAAATAATCTCACTTAGGAAAAAAAACACAAAAAGAAAGAGAGAAGAAGGCATGTTCTATTGGTGAATTGAATGAATGTCTTGTCTTATTTGTCTAAGGATGTAAAATTTTTAATTAAGGCCCAAATTTTAAAATAAAAATTAATTTTTAAATATTATACTCTTTTTGAAAGTTCAATATTTTATTAATACGTTTTACTATATTTGTGATAGTTTAAGAATGTAAAAATTTTCAATTTTCCAAAAATTTACTCTTCATCTATCTTTTTATAAAAATTAAAATCAAAATTAATCATTTTTGAGAAAAAATCATTATCGAAATCCATTTTTCAATAACTGAAGTACAATATTACCAAGAGTGACCTTAACCATCTAAAATATTATATTTATTTTGAGATTTTTTTTTTCGTTATTTTTATAATTAAAAGTTTTAAAATACGTTTTATACATATATAAAAATAGTCAATTAATTAATGTATTAAATTATATAAAAATGTTGGATTATTTTTTTTTTCTTTTCTAATTCATGTATTGCTTATAAAATATTAAGTGAAAATATACATTTTATATTTGCGTCTGACCCCAAAATATGGGGGAGTTGGCCCTAAACTAGGCCATATTTTTGCGAACTATGAATTTGAGCGAGGTTGAAAAAAAAAATATATGTTTGAAACTGAATTGAGGTATTCAATAATAATAAAACTATTTAGAATTTGCAAGTTTTCAAAAAATTTAATTTTATATTTAAAATAATCTATGCATATGAAAAATTTTCATAGAAATGTGGCCATATCTTACATGAAAGGGATTTAACATACCAATAACATAGTTAATATTTCATGATTTTGACATGATCATAATGGTATTAGTACAAAGAAAGCTAAAGTTAAGAAATACAAAAACAAAAACAAAAAACAAATATAAAATTGATAGGTTTGCAAATGAGTGTTCAAGGAGTAGGATATTAGAAGAAACTAATAAATTTTCATAAGTACTCCTTTTAATTTTTGGCCTTAGCCCACAAAATGTGTTGAGCTTGAATAAACCGATCATATTGCAAAAAAATTTGAGGGATTCGCAATCAAATAGCTCAAGTATTCAGGATTTGTGGAAGTGCATTCTTTACATACTCAAACCAATATTGTCAATTATAAACGTTAACATTAGCATTTGTATGACTATTAAATTTTATTTAAAAAAATTGATATCTATTAACGGTATCAATTCAAGATTGAAACCTTTTAGTCTCTATTTGTTGTAATTTTTTTCCTGGTTCCTTATTTTAATATGGGCAAATTCTATTATGATTCATGGCATTTATTATTTTATGTCTTATTTTGGAACTTGAACCCAAACTCACCGTCACAGTGACAAGTACTACTGGTTAATAATGTTAATCCATTGTGGCTTTTATCAAGGAAATAGGTTAAAGGTACAA
The DNA here is from genome assembly GCF_002906115.3 of Quercus suber. NCBI lineage: Eukaryota > Viridiplantae > Streptophyta > Magnoliopsida > Fagales > Fagaceae > Quercus > Quercus suber. Next base: position 707,377 of record NW_027069584.1, on the reverse strand, counting down.
CTTTTAGCACGATTGTGTACTACGACTCGCTATATGATGAGTCCTATTGGTAAAAATATATTAGAGTATTCACATTAGTCCGTATATAAGTGTGTATAATAAAAAAAATGCTCAAATTTACACTTTTTGTTTAAAAACAACCCACATCATTCAGTTTAAAATCTTGCAAAATCTTCTAAAATTATTAACAAGTTATAGTACCTGTGTAAATTTACATGGGCACTGTAGCATGTGTATTTAGTTTTTTTTAATTTCTGTTCACACCAATTTTTCTCTCTCTTTTCTGTGCACAACGACCTTAGCTTCTCATCTTTTTTTCCTCAGATGCACACAAACACACCCACACACAAACAAACCCACACAGACAAACCAACAGAGAGATAGATCGGTGCTTGCTTGTAGATCGGTGCTTGCTAGAGATCGGTGCTTGTAGTATGGGTCCTGCAGGAGATCGGTGTGTGGTGGCTGTTGAGATTGGTGTGCGTTAGCATTTGGGTTTCAGCGTTTGAGATCGGTGGCTGTTGAGATTGGTGTTTGGGTTTCAGCGTTTGGCGTTTGGTGGGTTTCAATTGTTGAGATCGAAGATTTTTGGTGAGTTTTGGGGATGTGGGTGACTAGATTTCAAAGGTCATTTGGTGAAGATGGTGGTGGTGGTGGTGGTGGTGGTGGGTCATTTTGCTGGTGGTGAGTTATGGGAGTGGGTGACGGTTGCGGTGGGTAGTGGCTGTGCGGTTGAGATTTGGTAGTGGATCAGATTTGGTGGGTTAGGGTGAGTGTGTGGTTGAGATTTGGTGGTGGCTGAGATTTTGTGATGGTGGTGGAAGAGGAAGGTGAATGGGTTTTGTGATTTGGAAGAGGAAGGCCAGAGGTGATGGCTGGTGGAGCAGTGGCCAGAGAGATGGTTGTACAAAGAGAGCAACAAATCAGAAAAATGGGTAGAAAGAGAGAGAGAGCGTATGTAAAGAGAGGTAGTTGAGAGAAATAATAAAAAAATGGAGTAGAATGAATATTTTATTGAAATATCTTGTAAAATAGATAAACTAATGTGAATGTTTTGTAAAAGTAATGATGTAAAATAGAAAAAGTAAGTTTTTTCGTGTAAAATAAACAGAAAATTTAAAAGCATTAATGTAAATGCTCTTTATGGATTATGTGAAAATACACTTTTACTAATCACAACTCATTATATAAAGAGTTATAATACAAAATTGTGTCAAAAATGATATCCAAACATAACTCTTTATCAAGAGCCTGGTTACGCTAAGAGCATTCCCATCAGGTCTCTCATAAAATATGCCATTTTAACACATCAAAAACCTACTTTATCATTTTACCACATCATTTTACAATTTCTCATTTATCAGATGTTCTATTCTTCAATTCTATACATTAAAATAATATTTACAACACAATAAAATAATATATTAATTCTTCCCATCATCAACAGCAACAACACCAGCAACAACGGCACAACCACCACCACCACTGCCACCAACAACCACAGCAGCAACATCACCGACAGCCACCACCGGCACAAATCCATATCCACCAATGCCACCTTAAAAAAAAAAAAAAAAAAAAATCCATAACAACCCACCAGATACATAAACCTCAAAACCCATCCCAAATCAAACAATCCAATCCCAAATCATTGTTATCCTCCAATCCAATTTCTCAAACCAGATTCAACCCCCAAAATCAACCATAAACCACTAAAGGTAAAACTAACGCACACAAATCAGGACAAAACGACAAGTAAAAGATTCAAAATTTTCAGCATATAGTTTACCATGACGGACTCGCCGTTTTCAAGGCAGTTGATGGATTTGGACTGGAAGGAGTCTAAAGTGAAAGGGAACTCTTTCGCCGGCGCCGAAGCAGAGGAAGAAGGAGGAGGAGGAGGAACATAGCCTTCCGGATACGACACGTCGTGTAAGCAAGCAACGGGTTCTTCATCGTTGTTGGCGGAGGGAAGCGGCGAGTCGCTTTCTCTGTGCTTTTGTTTCGGCGGAGGTAGAGGTTCCGCTGCGTCGATTTTCTCTTCAACGAACCCATGATTGCTAACGGCGGCTTGATCGGTGAGGCTTGATCGGTGATCGGCGGCTTGATCGCTGTTGATTTGAGGGTGAGGGAGGGTGATCTGAAGAAGAAAGAGAGAGAGAACATCGGCTGGAGAGAGAGAAAATAACGAGAAGAGAGCTTGATCGGTGGGCTTGATCGGTGATCGCGATCGGCGGCTTGATCGGTGATCGGAGATCGCTGTTGATTTGAGGGTGAGGGAGGGTGAGCTGAAGAAGAAAGAGGGAGAGAACACCGGCTGGAGAGAGAGAGAAAATTATGAGAAGAGAGAGAAAATGTTGAATTAAATATTGAGAGGAGAGAGAAAATGTTTAATAAAAAATTAATATTTAGAAATGGCATTTTGGTCCGTACCGTCTCAAATATGAGACGGTACTGTAGCATGTTGCATAATTATAAAACATTTGAAATACCTGATGAAGCTTAAACAGTAACTTTTGGTGTGCCAAATGTCAAATATTTGACATTTGGCACACCTAATGAGAGTGCTCTAAGATTTGCTGATCCCTTTCAAGAAAAAAAAAAAGATTTGCTGATCTTTGTTGGTCGGATTCTTAGAAATCCTAAGTCTAACTGCTTGGACTGATAGCTGACAGACATTTAATAGTTGGCAGTTGGCACGAGTTATGTGATAAGACAACGCCTTTAATAAATTTTGGATTGTTTTTCCGTTTCTACGTATTCTACTTGCTCCATCATTGTCATATTTTTATATCAAATAGTTTGAGAATAAATTTTTCAAACTTCACATATATATATATATATTTTATTATGAATTTTAAAAATTTAATCATTAAATTTTAAATTCTTTACATCCTTAACATGCGTATCAAATTTTGTTCAAATTAGATATTATTTACTATTTGATTAATTAATTTATTTTTTATATACAATTTTATATTATAAAAATTTGATATTATAACATTTATTTGATGATATAGTATTTGATCTTTGATTTTTTTTAAATCTTCTAAACATTAAGGTTGTAATAAGAATATACAATCTAACAGTTAGATTTTCAAAATTCACACTTAATATAAAGATATATGATGAGTTTGTAGGATTTCTCTCCAAACTTTGGTGAGAAATTTTGTTCTTTTGCTAAATATCATCGTGATCTGGTTCATTTATTTATTGTATAAAAGATGAACATTCTAATGGATATTTCAAGAGAGGACATTCCTCCATCCATATACAAGGCTGAGTTTGATAAGAAGCATAATTAGCTAAAGTGCTAAACGCTTGGCAGGTTTGTTTGCATGTGATCCACATGAGAGTGGCATCCAACTTCTGAATGGCTGAAGCTGGCTTTTTATTAAGTCCTCAATATGATAGAGAAAAGTAAAGCATTGCTATGAATTATTCTTGTACTAGAGAATTGCTTTGCAGATAGTAACTAAATAAGAACAATTTGCAAACTGTTGTCCTTAATTTATGATATTGGAATAGCTATACTTATAGGAAGTGGTATCCACCTTCCCATAGACTGTTTTGAATGTGAAACAATTGGCGACTCCACATAGCATCTAGTAAGTACAGTGGAAAGAAGAAAGGATCTAGTTATGGATAATTACAAGAAGAAATGATATATGACATTCTGCAGAGTATGAAGTTCTATATACAATTACAAGGTGTCCATCTATAACTTGTTTCATTTTTTTTTTAAAGAAACCCAAAAAAAAAAAGGCACTATCCTCTGTTCCTCACTACGATTTCAAGGCAGAAGCAAGGACAGAAAACTTGGATATCGGAACTACACCTTGTCTTGATAAATGATACAGTGGTCAAGCCTTAAAAAGCAATGTCACAAGTCACAACATCCATGGTATCTTCAATATAGTACCTAGCTTTGCTTGGTTTTGGCCAACAGCAACGGTACATGCAAAGAATTGTTTAATCTTTAGTTGGACTGGTCTTTGGGGGCAAAGACGTGTGTCCGATGACTACACAATGTGCACATACAGGGTGAAAAGAAATAGTCAAGACATAGAACAACTACTATGAAGAATATAAATGCATCATCAACAAAAAAAAAATATATATATATATATTAATAATAATAAACACCACATTAATTCTGCTTTCCTACTCAACATTTCTCATATTCCATAATAATAATAAGGATAAATTGTCCAGCCAAATTTAATCAATCTAGTGTCCATACAAAAGTAAGGGCCAGATATCAAAACCTATCTAGTACAAAGAAGCTACATTCCCTCAGTATTATGACAAAATTTAATATAGAAAAGTTCAATAGGGATACCGTTAAGCTATATGATGAGTCCGCTTCACCGGAATTTTTAGTCGTGATCAAAGCAACTCCGATATTTGCGCTCCAATAAACATTAGTAATAAACTACTAAATATAAGAATTATGTTAGATACCATTAAGAAATTAATAATATACATAACAATAATATAAGGTTTTGTCCCAATTTTTTAGATTAGTTATGAATCCTCAGCAGAAAATATAATACTAATTATGCACCATTTGAAAAACCGTTTTAATGATTTTTTTTTCTTTTTGTTTTGTTTTAATGATTTGAAACACAAAATTTGACGATAAATATGACATTTGTTATTATGTACATCTGACCTACACAATTTTTTAGAATGTACACAATTATGTGCACAACAGATGCAGATCAAATTGAACAAGCAAGAATTAGAGAAGTGGGTTGTTACAGTGTGGGCAACTTGGAACGCAAGCAATAGATTTTATTTTAAGCAGTTTCAAACTCATCCGAAGGTGATTCTTGAGAGTGCTAGTGGTTTGATTGAGGAATATCAACGGCTTATGAATGAACATAGCAGTGAATGCCCACAATTTAAAAAATGCATACAATTATGTAAGTTTAACGTACACAATTTTGTATATAGAAAGTACACAAAATTTTAAAATTTACAAAATTCTATAAATTCAATGTACACAAATTTTTAGATTGAACATCCACAATTATGAAAATTGAATGCCACAATTTTTCAAGTGACGTACAAGATTCTATACATTTGACATACATAATTTTGAAGGATGTACAAAATTTTATACCCAAATTTGTACATTGAACATATCCAATTTTTAAGAATGTGCACATTTCTACATATTTAACGTACACAATTTTTAAGAATGTACACAATTCTTTAAATTAAACACACACAATTTTTTATCAAAACACACACACACACACACACACAATTTTTCAAGGAATATACACAATTAAATGTACATAATTTTTAAGAATTTACAAAATTTTGTATATTCGAAGTACACAATTTTTACGATTTTGCACAATTATGTACATTCAACATACACTGTTTCTTTCAATAACAAAAAAAAAAAAAAAACACACACACACACACACACACAATTTCTATAATATACACAATTTGTACATTTAAAGTACACAAGTTTTAAGTATGTACATTATTCTATACATTCAACATTCAATGTAAAGAATGTACAAAATTATGTGTGGGAATTGGTGAGATGAGCGTAGATGGAGTTGGCGAGATGAGAGGAGCTTTGATTGTGGAGATTAGGTGAGAAGAGTTGTGGTTGTGAATGGTGATTTCATTGTGGGTTAGGATTTGGGAATTTGATTTCAATTGGGATTGACTGGGGGTCATGTGTGGGAAGCTGATATGGAAGGGTCACTTAAGACATGTAGGGTGACTATTAATATTTTAATTTAATTTGTATCATATGTGCATTTCATCTATCACATAGACAAATACAGTTAGTCATCTAACGATAATGACTAAATTATCTATGACTTGGAAATAGCACAGCCAAAAATTGAGCGGCCCTAATATTTGGGACCAAATTAAAAGTGACTCCAAAATATTATTTTTGTCTCTTCAAAGAAACATAAAACTAGCCAAATCGCTAAAGAGCTCGTGAGCTTATATAATCTCTGTCTGAACGGGTGGTTTTTTCTGTAAATTGAAAAATAGAACTTTTTTGTCCAAAGAGGTAGCGTTATTTATTTATTTATTTATTTTGGTAAAGAAAGAGGTGGCTTTCTTTTTGGTCGAGATTAGAAGAATGTCCAAAGAGTTAAACCTTATTAAAGTCACACACCGTTCATATTTTATAAGCCCCCCAGAAGAAAAACCAGTAAACGAAACCTCGAAAGGTCGTTGAACTGACGGACCTGAAGCTCGAAGCTCGAAGCTCAAAAGCCAGGTACTTTCTTCAAGTTTAATCTCAAAAAGTAAACAACAAGAAAAAAAAAAAAAATTAATAAAATTTGAGCCAAACCCAGTTCATGAAACTAAAGTCAAAGCTTGGACAGTTGGACTCTCTCTTTATTTTTATTTTGTTCTTGTTTTGTAGAACATGGAATTGAAATTAGATGTTCTGTTGTTTTAGTGGAAAATTTGTTGTTGTTTTTTTTTTTTTTTTTGTGCTTGAAGGTCTTGTTAACTACTTTTGGTTCTTTTATTGAAAATTAACTGGCACAAATTATGTTGTTTGACTTTAGATTAATGGGTGTTTTTGTATTTGGTGAGTGGTGAAGTATTTAAATCTGAACAGTTCTTTCTTCTTGCTTGCATGGCGAAGTATATGAGTTCACTGTTGTTTGCTAAGTGGGTAAATTTGAGCTTTGGTAGGTACTTGAAGATCCTGAATTTCTTTTCTTTATGATTTTCTGTGGGTAATTATGAACTATAGAGTGTGTTGTTTGATTTTTGATAAGTGGATATTAATGCAGATTGGATGTTACAACTTACAACGATCTGCCATGACTCATGAAGCATTTGACTTTATTGTTAATTTGTTTGGTTGGTGTATGTAGTTGATAGTTATCTACTAAAAATTTGTTTGAACACTAAGAATTTATTTAAAAAGTAAATTATGTATGATGCTTTATTAAACCAGATAATGGTGGAAATCTAAGTTTAGGTTGTTCCTCCCCTCAAATATCTACACCCCCCCCCCCCCCCCCTTCCCAAAAAAATATATATGAGCAGCATTGCCATCTTGGTTTCCACAGAAATAGTCACACTAAATTTAATCATCATAATCTATCCGACTTGCACTCCTCAGAAATGTTTCTGTTATTGAATGAGTGGATTTTTCTTTTTCTTTTTTTGGTTTTTTTAATGTCTCTTTACTGCATTTGACAGCTGACTGAAGAAAATATTAAGTTTCCTGGCAATTAAGAAAAGATCTTTATTTCTAACAAAACTTTGGCATTTGGGATAACTTGCAGAGGTGATTATGCTCATTGAAAGTCAGCCAAGAATAAAGTTTGTGGTTTCTCAAAATGGGTCAACAACTTTATTCTTTATGTCAGGCGGAAACCAAAAAATTGCTTTGGGTTATGGGCATGCTGTTTGGGGTGATTATCGTGTTCCAGTATTTTGAACTTCCTTATGGTGGTGCTCTATTCTCTTTGTTTTCTGCTGGCAAGGTTTCAGGAGTGGGAAATAGTGGCTTCCCAGATGGAAATTCACCATCTAAACCCAATACAATTGGTAACATAACGTTTTTGAATGGTTCAAACTCCACCAATACGCATGCTATTCATGAGAGATCTGATAATATTGGAAAGTCAGAAGGAATGGATAGGAACCAAAAGAATGATTTTTTATCAGATAGAGATGGAAGCTTAAACAATTCCTTAGGATTAGATGTAAATAATAATGCTAATAAGGAGCCTTCATCTGAGAATTTGGTAGAGCTAAATGGAAATTCCACAGTTGCCAATGTAAATAATTGGGGTAATGGACCTGCCCCAGAGGAGGCAAAAGAACCTAAACAAAGCTTTTATCAAAAGAATGATACTACAGATGGTAACTTCCCAGTGGGTAAGGTTGGAAAGGGAACTAATGCTTCCACATCAGGGCATATTGGAAATGCAGACACTGGTTTTGCCTCCCCTTCCCCTGCACTGCCGCCCAGCCCGCCTGTGACTTCTACCATTGTGGATACAAATATTAGAACGCCTGTTGTTGATTCCAACATGTCCTTATTGGAGAAAAATGGGACGACAGCTTCTGAGATTAATAAAAATTCTGGGCTATTGCAAGGTAGCCCTACTCCATCGGATGATAATTCTTCTGCGAACAGAGTCCCCATGGTGAATAAAGGGCTTGAGACATCCTCTGCAGTAATTTCAATATCCGAGATGAATGATTTGTTGCTTCTGAATCATGCTTCATCCCAGTCAATAGTATGTGTTAAACCTCTGCTTTACGGGATCTTTTTCTTTTCAGTTATTATGTGAGAGCAGAATAGATTCAAATTACAAAAAATTGCTTCAGCCTTTTTCCTTATTTTATTTTTTTTTTTCATTTTGTTTGTAGGCACCATCACAATCTTCTGCTGTTGACCAAGAATTACTGCATGCAAAATCACTGATCGAGAATGCACCCATCATAAAGAATGATCCCAAGCTCTATGCTCCTCTCTATAGGAACATTTCCATGTTCAAAAGGCAAGCTAATCATATCCGTTGAATAAAAGTGTGAAACTTTCTATCTTCACTAAAAGTGTGAGATTTTCCATGTGAGCCTGCAACTTTCAAGTATAGTGTCCAACACCCCCCAAACAACACACTCCCCCCCCCCTCTCTTTTCTCTTCAACCTCCTCCCTCCGTGACTTTCAAGAAGTGACCAGACTCATAAAGTAACTGTTAGTTGTTCACTTTTTTGCTGTATGGACTGTGCTCACTAATGCCACACTACATCATTTTCTATTGAATTGTTGATGAAATAAGTGTAGGATCTTTTGATGTCAATCAGTATTATTGAAAATTTATGCACATTGCATCTTCTCTGGACGAACTGGAAGAAGGATCAGCACACAATAAATGAGGATAAAGTGCTTCTTTAGTTGACTGTATGACATGGATGCTACTCTACTCGCAGATATTTGTATCATTGATCTGTTAAATTCTTTTGAATCTTGTCCCCCTTCCCCCTTCCTAATTAGAATTCTCTCCTTTTGAAATGGATCAATTTCATGGTTTAGATAAAATATTACAAATCTAAAGGTGTATCTTGCGTCCACGTCAACTGCTTAGCAAGATTCATGTCATCCCTACCGTTATGCCACTTGTCATTACCACCTAAATATAGACCTTGGGGCTATGTCTTTTTAGTTCCAGCATATCCTTCTTTACTTACATATGTATTTGTGAAACATTCAATTAATGCATTATTTTGCAATTTACTGGCTGTTTGTTTTCTAGCATTCTTTATTGGTGTATTTCTTTCAAAGATGTGCACAGGCTGTTTAGTTGCAACCTCACATGCAAACAATTTTTATTTTTATCTTTTTATAATTTTTTGTTATAATGCTCAAGTGAATTGCATCTTCACTAATTTATCCATCCAAATTGCAGGAGCTATGAGTTAATGGAAAAAACTCTCAAGGTATTCGTTTACAGGGAAGGTGAGAAACCCATCTTCCACAAGCCACCACTCAAGGGAATATATGCATCTGAGGGATGGTTCATGAAGCTGCTGGAAGCTAACAAAAAAATTATTACGAAAAAGCCAAGGAAGGCCCATCTCTTTTACTTACCTTTCAGCTCTCGGATGTTGGAGACAACATTATATGTACCTAATTCTCACAACCATAAGAACCTTATACAACATTTGAAGAATTACTTAGACATGATTTCAGTGAAATATCCTTTCTGGAACAGGACTGGAGGAGCAGATCATTTTCTTGTTGCTTGCCATGACTGGGTATGCTTTTCATACTTTTTTGGAACTATGTTCTGCCAATCACTTGAGGACATTTAGGTTTGTTATACATTGGAAATTGTGTTTAGGGTTAATTTATTTACCTTAACCCAAATACATGTTATTTATGGGTGAATATTAAATATGTTATTTATAGTTGAGTAATTTCAATATTACATTTGACCTCTCACTTATACATATTCATAACAAGGTCTTAATGAAAATTTGGATGATTCCCTTTATGTCTTACATAACATTTTAAATATGTTTTAAATTTGCCTAAATGATTTTATTTGTCATATGTAAAGCAGAATAACCTAAATTTGAAGTAGTATTAATTTTTATTTGATCTTCAGTTGATGTGATGAAGTGATGATCACTTTTTCTCTCTCTTCTCCATTATGAGTGATGACCTTGTGCTAGAGGATGCATATGAAACTTGGAATGCTTTTTAAACAGTTTAAATAATGTCATTTTTATTGTGGCATCCAAAACCTGAATTTTGTATCATTATGACATCTAAATTACTTTACATCAATATATTTTTCTAATTATAGTCCGCTTCCTCAGGCCCCAGCAGAAACAAGGGATTATATGGCTAAGTGCATACGAGCACTCTGCAATGCTGATGTGAAAGGAGGTTTTGTTCTTGGCAAGGACGTGTCTCTTCCAGAAACATTAGTGCACTCACCTCAGAATCTACTAAGGGATCTTGGGGGAAAACCTCCTTCTCAAAGATCAATCCTTGCTTTCTTTGCAGGAAACATGCATGGCTATCTACGGCCAATTCTGTTAAAGCACTGGGAAAATAAAGATCCTGACATGAAAATCTTTAGTCAAATGCCTAAGGCCAAGGGCAATAAGAACTATATTCAGCACATGAAGAGCAGCAAATACTGTATATGTGCAAAAGGTTATGAAGTCAACAGCCCAAGAGTGGTGGAGGCCATATTTTATGAGTGCGTCCCGGTGTTCTTATCGGATAATTTTGTCCCACCTTTCTTTGAAGTTTTGAACTGGGAATCCTTTGCTGTATTTGTCTTGGAGAAGGATATCCCAAATTTGAAAAGTATACTTCTTTCAATTCCAGAGAAGAGATATCTTGAGCTACAGATGGGGGTCAAAAAGGTGCAACAGCATTTTCTTTGGCATGCTAAACCTGTGAAGTACGATATCTTTCATATGATCCTCCACTCAATTTGGTACAATAGGCTTTATCAAATAAGCTCCTGATAACCAAGGAACTCATAGTTGAAATACATTTTTGGATGTTACTGGAATTGGGACAAGAAGGAAATGAAGTAGACAGGTTGCAATCTCAGAATAAGAAATTTTGGAGAATAGTTGGCAAATTCTTTTGATGTAATTAAATATCAGAACAGTGATCTTTTCTTTTATTCTTTCTCTGCCCATTGTATTCTTGTATATTCTTTTGCAGGACATATGTCAATTTCAAATAAATTTTTTGATATCTTGGCTGATTTGAAATCTTCAATATTCAACGAGTGATTTCTTTTACTTTTCTTTTTTCAATCTTATTTTGCTCAAAGGGGCTGGACATTTGCAGAAAAGTGGTTTTTATCATATCATTACTAAATTTCCCAAGTTGTCTACAAGTGAATTTTTGGTAAAAGATATTCCAAAATTTTATTATATTTTCTTATTTCTATATGAGGAGACCTCTACTTTTTTTTTTTTTTTTAATTGACCGCAAAAGAAGGGATTATAACCCTAGACATATCTATTGAAAATATTGACCTACCAATTAAATTATAAAACTCTTGACTATGAAACTTCTTATTGAATCTTGCGCGCACACAAACACACATGAAGATAGGGGATTTAAATGAGAGAAAAAGGTACTATAATTTTGTATCCAACCATTAAATCTCAAAAAACTATTATATTTATTTATTTATTTATTTATTTATTTATTATTATTATTATTTTGTACTTATAAGCCTAATAAGCCTCTCCCCCTCCCCCAACCCAAAAAATAAAAAACCCTAATAAGACTCCATTTAAATAAATAAATAAAACTATAACCATATTTCTAAGGTTTTATCCTCATAATTGTATTCGATAAAAGTTTATATAAATGACATATCACCATATTTCTCAATTACACCTTAAATTATTAATTAAAATATTTTTACACAATAAAGCATGCTTCTACTACTATTATTATTATTATTATTATTATTATTATTATTATTAATCGCTAACCCATGCAATGCACGGAAAAAGTATTGAGTACGCTAGATTTAATCTTAGTTTATTTACTACAATCACAGAAATTAAATTTGTAAATAACAGCCAAATCATATATTAGCAATTATATGTCATAGATGATATATATATATATATATTACATATTTTTATTATGCTTAAATTATAGAATAAGTTAATGAATTAAAAAAATTTAAATAAGAGATGAAAGATAATTTTTTAATTAAAACAAACTTAAATATTTTTTTAAAAATAAACTTGATTTGGGTTATTTGCAAAACAGGAACCTTCCAAGAAGGCTGATTTTCTCTTTTAGCTTTTTTATTATTATTATTTATTTTTATTTTTATGAAAGAGAAGGCTAATTTTCAAGTAGGATTACCTGTGTTCAAAACAGTGAGGTTGAATGGTGCCACAATATAGAGGAAGTGAAAGGAATATTCAATTCAAGTTTTAAGAAGCTGTATAAGACTGAACAAGTCTTTTGTCTTGTTGCCTCTCAATGGAGTTCTAATTGGCATGCTAATATTGGCCAAGAAGAAGCAAGAAGCATGACCAACATTCCTTCGGATGGGGAAATTTGCAATGCCCTCAAATCAATGAAGCCCTACAAAGCCCCGAGTATTGACGGACTCCATGCTAGATTTTTCTAGAGATTTTGGTTAGTAGTGGGTGAATCGGTGAAGAGGGAGATCGAAGAGGTGTTTATAAGTCAAAAAATTTCTATTTACCTCAATCAAACCTTAATTGCTCTGATTCCTAAGCAACCCGGCCCTGAATCAGTCAGTTAGTATAGACATATAAGCCTATGCAACACGATATACAAGATAATTTCGAAGATTATTGTTTTGAGGCTTTGTCCACTGCTGCCATCTTTAATATCCCCAATGCAAACAGCTTTCCTTGAAGGGAGAAGGGGCATAGATAATGTCATAATTGCCCAAGAATTAATCTACTCTCTTAGGAAGAGGAAGGGGAAGATTGAGTTTATGGTTGTGAAAATTGATCTCGAGAAGGCCTATGATCGCCTTGAATGGTCGTTTATCAAAATGGTTCTTGAGCATTTCGGGCTCCAGGAGAGTATGATTAATCTGATCATGAGCTGCGTGTCTACTTCAACCACAGCTTTATCGTTCAATGGAAGTAAGTTGGACTCTTTTCAACCCTCGAGAGGAATTAGACAGGGTGACCCTATTTCACCCTATTTATTCCTGTCGTGCATGAAATTTTTAGGAGCTCAAATCACTAGCATGTGTGAGGATAGAAGGTGGGATAAGGTTAGGGCTCCTAAAAGTGGGCTGAGCTTCTCTCATGTATTTTTTGCTGATGATTTGATGCTATTTGCAAAGGCATATTACAAAAACTGTGAAGCTATCATTGATGTGCTTGACAATTTCTGCAACCTTGCTGGGTAGAAAGTAAATCTGAATAAGTCTAAGATTCTATTTTCTCCCAATGTCACTAAAAGAAGGAAGAGAAACATCTGCAGGAGATTGGGAATGAGCGCAACCAATAACCTAGGCAAATACCTAGGTTTCCCTATCATTCATCAAGACAGAGTGGGTAATGCATATAATTTTGTGGTGAACAAAATTCAAAGCAAGCTTGTTGGTTGGAAATCAAAACTCCTGTCAAAAACTGGAAAGTTGGTGCTAGCTAAAACATCCGTGGCTCCTGTGGCAGAATACTACATGCAGTGTCAGTTTCTTCCTGTCAAAGTGTGTGATCAAGTGGACAAGTTAATAAGAGAATTCTTATGGAGATCAATAGAAGAAAGGAGGAGGTTGCATTTGGTTAGATGGAGTACTGTGACACTTCCCAAAGAGCTTGGTGGTTTGGGCTTGCATAGCATGAAGGATAGAGATAATGCAGTGCTAGCTAAGCTCTGTTGGAGGCTAGCTAGTGAGAAGGAGGCTCCTTGGGCTAAAATGTTAATGACTAAGTACCTCTCCCCCAGTAGAGTGACTGAAGAAGGAAAAAAGCTTCCTTGCTCTAGTGTTTGGTTTGCTTGTAAGAAGGGAGGACCAATTTATGTCAAGGGATTGAAATGGTCCGTGAAGAATAGTGATACAACCAAAGTCTGGAATGATTTTTAGTTACCCTTGGGCACATTAAGAAGTCTAACTGAAGGACCTTTGAACCGAGAAGAAGAGCTCATTTCAGTTAAACAATGCTTCGACCTAAACCATGAATGGAAAGCACAATGTCTGCCATTTGACTTGCCTGATCATATTGTCAATGCCATTAAAGCTACCCCACTGTCTTGTAACCATGAGGCAGAGGATTCACTTCAATGGGCTTTTTACAAGAATGGGTTTTTCTCCCTCAAATCAGCTTATTTATTGGCAAGGGGTTTAAACCCTTTAAACCTTGATACTGTGTCGGTAGCTTGGGTGTGGAAAGTTGGAACTTGACTTAAGATTCAATTTTTTCTATGGCTCTGTTTGCATAATAGTGTGCCTATCAGGGAAGTTTTGGGTTCAAGGGGTTTAAATCTTGACCCCATGTGTAGCTTATGTCACCAAAGCCATGAATCTATTGACCACCTTTTAAGGGGTTGTGTGTTTGCTCATGAATTTTGGTAGCAACTTCAGTACCTGGTTTGCATGAGGGAAACCTTCAATTTACCCCTTGGAGAATGGCTCGAAGCCAATTGCAAGGAAGACATCAAATCCAAATTTATGGGCATTCCTTGGAAGGTTTTATTTCCTGTGGTAGTGTGGCAACTGTGGTTGCACAGAAACAATTTTGTTTTTAGAACAAGCAAGGTGGATCGGTCAAGCTTCAAGAGAAGCATCAAAGAAAGTATAGAGTTCTTTGCCATTGGCATGAATACTAAGCTACCTAAAGCCAAAACAATAGTTGCTATGGGTTGGGAGAAGCCACCAGCGGGTTGGGCAAAGCTTAATTCAGACGGGTTAGCCCTTGGAAATCTTGGAAGAGCAGGGGGGGGGCGGTGTGATTAGGAATCATGAAGAGTAGTGGTTGAAAGGTTATGCTAGGCCTCTTGGATGCACCAATAGCTGTATGGTAGAGCTGTGGGCACTTAGAGATGGTCTGCTCTTGGCTAAGGAAATGGGGCTGAATAACCTCATCATTGAATTGGATGCATTAAGCTTAGTCTTGCTCATGAACAATGCTACTACCAATCTGTTAATGGAACCATTGTTGATTGATTGCAGGAACCTAGTGAGGGAGATACCCAACAAGCAAATAACTCATGTCTTTAGCAAGGCCAATCAATGCGCTGATGCGTTGGCCAAATTAGGTGCAAGTAGTTTATCATCTTTTGTTGTATTTTTGAACCCACCACCTGTGGTGGAAAGCATTATAGCTTCTGATAAAGCTAACTTGCGATGTAATAGACTGATTAATTCCTAGTTTTATGTAATTTCCATGGTTGACCAAAAAAAAAAAAAAAAAACCTTTTAACTCACTGTTGACGTGTCTTTTCCTATCCTATTTCAACTCCCACCTGACGATTTCACTCTTTCCCATTACCTTTACCCTCATTTTTTTTTCTTCTTTACGTGTTTACTAGCGCTGCTTCTCTTTCCTCACGTTTAATATCTGAGAAAATTAGACTCATCTCATCTTCTTTCTTCTTTCTTTTAATCTCACTAAGCGGCCAGTGGTTCATTAAATTTATTTTTTCATTTTCTTCATCATTAGAGTTCAAATCTTCTTCATTAATTTTTTTTTCTCACTTCAGATTCGTGGATCTATAGACTTGGCCAAATTTCAGACTGGAAGGGGAATTTCACCCGAAACACCAGAATTTAGAGCGATATAGAACATAGGGGTTTGTTGCACCAGTCAAGAGAGAAGAAGAAGACAGAGGATAGAAGAGAGAGAGACCGTTGACGCAAAAATACAATTTTAAAAACAAAATTTTGGCTTTAGAGCATTCGCATTAGGAAATTCTACTCTATTCTATTTTACCATCTCAAAAAGTCACTTTATCAATTATACAATATCATTTTACAATACACCTAGCATCCCAACTTTTATTTTCCTATTCTACTCATTAAAATAATATATCTACAGAATAAAATATATTTTTCCTTTTTTTTTTCCCAATTTTCTCCTCCACCTTCTTTCAACCTCTATCACCGCGCCTCCACTGCCCAATCACAACCACCGCGCCTCCACCATGTCCACCACGTGCACCACTGCCTACCAAAATCCCACCAAAACCCATATTAAAAAAAAAAAAAAAAACCTAGTGTCACATCAGAAACCTAGAAACATTGACCTCGCCGTGACCGATGCTGTCACGCCCCACCCCGTGTGCATGATATTGTCCTCTTTGGGCAACTCAAACGCTCTCTTAGTCCCTCAAGGTTTTGCTCTTCCCCAAGTTGCGCTGGGAAAAATGCGTTATACACAACAAGGGAGGGCATTCCTTATAAGCACATCCCCATGTGCTTCCCTAAGCAATGTGGGATTTCATGAAATGCAAGACCCCCTTTTGGGTCACTACAATCCATCTCCCTTACGGGCACACTCGTCCTCGTTTGTGGGGCCCACACTTTCGGCTAGGACATGGCTTTGATACCATCTGTCACACCCCACCCCTATGTGCATGATATTGTCCTCTTTGGGTGACCCGAACGCTCTCTTAGTCCCTCAAGGTTTTGTTCTTCCCCAAGTTGTGCTGGGGAAAAGGCCTCATACACAACAAGGGAGGGCATTCCTTATAAGCATTCCTTTTGGGTCACTACACATGCCGTGACCCACGCCAATCTCCACCAAACCCATCACCAATTTGAGCAACCTAGAAACCCAGCAACACCGAACCCAAACACTAGTGATCTCCAACGACCAACAAAACCCAGCAACATCGGGCTTGAGAGAACCACGACCTACAACCCACTTCAGCCATACCCACCTCTTCCTTTAAGCACCGATCATAGCCCAAAAAAAAAATCACAGAACCTGTCGATCCACTGGCGTGGAAGCCCAACCACCAGCACAAAGAGAGAGAGTGAGAGTTAAGAGCAATTCACAAAGAGAGAGAGGGAGATGAAATGTGAGGAAAGAGAGAGAGTTGAGAAGTCTAAGAGGAGAGAGAAAAAATAAATCAAATTAAAATAAATATCCAATAGTCTATAGTGCCATTCTACATGTAGAATGGCATTGTAGCAAGATAGTAAAAAAATTTACAATTCTGAGTATTTGCAATTCCGGATGTGGGAGGTTTTTGAGGGAAAAATGCTAAATAAACCTTACATATGGCATTTACAATCCGGGGTGCGAATGCTTTTAGCGAGGAAAGTGTGTCACCATAAGTGGCATGTGCGTGGGTTTTTTTTTATTTTTTATTATTATTATTATTATTTTTTAAAAGTCTTTAGCTATATATTTGTTGAAATATTAAAATAGCTAATCGATATGAATGCTTTTAAAGCATTTGGAATTAGCTAATCGATATGAATGCTTTTAAAGCATTTGGAATTGAATCTATTCCCCCAATGTACCACTTAAAAGAAAAAAAATTAAAAATTGAAAAGTGTAGCTCTTGATCTAACTTTAAAATAAAATCTACAAAATAGAAATTTAATATGTATAAAATTTTCATATCCCTAAATTTATTGTTTAATGGCTGTTTACTGTTACAATACTCGTAGATGGAGGTGTTGGTATTTGGTATGAATTGTTTTTGGGTTTACTGGTTGAATATGGTGGTTTGTGGTGGTTTGTTTGGTGAATAGTGGTGGTCTATGGTTTGTTGAGTGAATAGTGGTGGTCTTGGTTGGTAGCAGAGGAAAGAGATGAGAAACATATTTTTTATTTAATAATAATTTATTATGTAGTTATATTATTTTAATTAGTTAATGTAAAAATAAAAACTGAGATGTAGGGTGTATTGTAAAATGAGTTGATATAATAGATAAAGCAAATTTTTATATGGTAAAATACAACTTTCATGCCACCCCCAATAGTAATGCTCTTAAAATCCATAAGTCATAACCCTTAACCCATAGATTTCCTATTTTCATTAGCAAGTATTGCACAATGTCAGGCTATCACTATTGAACCCTAACATTCATTTTTTCCATTCAGACCAAATAGTAGCAAAACTAAAGCCTATTAAATTTGTAATATATCCATAAACATCATTTCAAAACACATATGTTTAGAATCAAAACATACAACAGTAAAACAATATTCCTATCAAATTATCATATATATATATTTATGTGTGTGTGTGTGTGCGCGCATGCGTGCAACATAAATAAGACAATTTTGAAACAAATTGTAATTTAGTATAATCCAAACCCTCTATATCTAAAAATCCAGAGCACCAAAAATTGAAATTATCATAAAAATAGGTGTATAATAATGGCCAATGAACAATATTGATAGTTACTAAATTATATATGTGTGTGTGTGTGGAGAGAGAGAGAGAGACGCAAACATTGGCCAAACACAACAAAAAACTATATTATAATACACACATGATAAAAACAAAAGAAAGAAAAGCTATGAAGAGAAATTCATGTAGCTTGAGGATGAAGAGTTTGTAGAAACAAAAGAAGAGTTTGCTGCAACATGCATAGATTTATTTAGGAGAGTAAGTCGGCTACACATTTTATACTGTGAAGGAATTTGCATTGCATACAATCACGCTTTGGAAGCAAGTTATAGACTTGCATGCCACTCCAAGAAAAACAATTCTTAATGGGAATATAAATACAAGTTAATTATTTTGTATTAAAAGGAATAGTTGATATTTGATTATTTTTTGCCAAATAAATAAAGAATTAAAAAAATGACAAAATTTAGTTACAAAATCAACCTCGCTCAATACCTTTTTATTGAAGGTGAATTTTGACAAATCCACCATTGGATGACATCTCCTTCTTATATTCTTCATACTTGCAAAATTTCTAGAAAATTAAATATCAATAGCTATGTCATCAATAAATTGTTCAAATTGCAAGTTTTTGTCGTTTACATTTATGCATAAAATATAAGCTTATAGATTATCTAGTAAATAATATTTGACTGATATATAATTTGACTTGCATATTAAGAACATATAGAACATACAATTCAATGATTAGATTTTCAAAATATGTAGTAATATTTATTTTATTGAGTAAGATTGTAGCCAAAAGTTACAACTAATTTTGTTGCTAAACTTTGTCCTTAAAAAAATAAAAGTTATATGAAAAATTGTGAAGCTACCAAAGTATATGTGGCATAATGTGGAAGAGCCCAAAATAAGTCCAACATCTTTAGCTGTTATATATTATGTAATGTTTAAAATGATGATTAACATAATATTTCTAGCATAATTCTCCCAAACATATAACATATATATCTTTAGCATCACCTTCAACAGCATGAGCAATCAGATCTCCTACCGTACAACCAATGTCAAAAACATTTTTCCTAGGGCCAAATGGCATAACTTTCAGTACATATTAGAATATCAACTTAATGAGTCTATCCATATAATTAGTAAATATATATGGATTCACTTAGTTTTGAATACAAGGTTTACTTACTATCTATCCTTCTGCAAGGAGGTAGTACCATTTGAGTAAGAATTCATTTGTATTACTTATAAGTCCATGAATGTTGAGAAGTCTTAATTGAGACTACATTGACAAACTAAGCATCAATCAAAAGTTGGGTATAATTTACTTTTAACTGGTGATTGATCCTCAACGGTAATAACATTTTTGTATTTACATATTTCTCTGCTCAACATAAGAGTCTTGCTTGATTTAAAAAAAAAAAAAAAAACACTCAACCAATAAAAGAGCATTAAAAAATCTTGAAGGAAACAAGAGCATTATATTTCCACAAAAATATTATACCCAACTAAAAAAATCATATCTTTGCTAATAAAACATAATTATATGCAAAAAAAAAAAAAAAAAAAAAAAAATTGAAATCTTCTACACAAAAGATTTGTTAACAGTGTACCTCAATTGCAAATCACCGATCAAAGAATCAGAGAATATGAATTGGATCCTCAACAGCAACGACACTTTTGTGTGTGTGTGTGTGTGTATATATATATATACACACACATACTCTTCTTAGAAGGATTCCTAAATTATAAGAAAATAACATTCAAGTAATAGAAGAGCAACAAAACTCTTGCAGGCAAAGAGAGCATTACGGCTCCGTTTGGATTGGCGTCTGCATCCAAGGAGTTTGCGCTTTTTTTTTTTTTTTAGACCAGCACTTTTTGCATTGTTCATGGGACATGAACAATGAATTAAGGCATATGAACAATTTTTTTTTTGTGTGAATAGTAACCGAAAATTATTATTTTTATTGTTTTCAGTTTTTAGCAAAATAAGCGGTATCCAAACGCACACTACATTTCCACAAAAAATAATGCCCAACTGTGAATCAAATCTTTGCTACAAAAAATATATAATACACAAATGAAAAAAAAAAATTGAAATCTTTCTTACAAAATTTGTTAATAGTGTGCTCAATAAGAGTACCAAGAGTCATGAAATATCCATAATAAAAATTCAAACTAAATCTTCATAATCTGATTCAAACATAAGAATAAAAATGAAATTAGAAACAATCTAAAACCTCATAAGAAGCAACAAAACAGATAAACATGAAATTTTTTTTTTAATATTTGGAAAGAGGGCTAACCTAATTTTCAACTAGATCAACATCTTCATATTTTTCTTTCTTGTAGCGAGGAGTTGAAGACACTTTTTCAAGACCTCTTTCAGGTAATATAATGAACATCTTTCCTGTTCATATAATAGTGTTGAGAATGTAACTGAGAAAGTTGTAAGCAATACGGAACAAAAGAAAGAAAAAGAGCCAAATGCAGTGAGGATCAAAACGATAGAGTTTACAAGCAAAGGAAGAAAGGAAAATTAAAGGAAAATGGTAACGTTTCATTTAAGTGTTTGACACTTGAGTAGTTAGCATGTGAGAATGTGTAAATGCTATACAACTGTCATATTAGGACTGAATTAGTTTGTTAAAATCAGTTATATTAGTTTATTTCCCTCTTGCTTTGTAACTGTGTATATAAGGCAGAGCCTTAATGTAATTTCCTTACTTCTTGATTCTGATCAATAACAGAATATAGTTTTTCTCTCAGAGTAAATTCTAGAAGCTTTCTTGATATGGTATCAGAGCTTGAATAGCTCATCAATGGCTTTCGCTTCCAACACTGCTTCAGATTCTGAAGCTCTTCCCACCAATACTTCCAACACAACAAATCACAGATTGTCCAATCAAGCACCTTCAATGGATGATGCAAATACAAACCCTTCGAGCCCTTATTTCATTCCACCCTCAGATGTTATTCTGGTTTCCCAACCATTGATTGGTCCAGAAAATTATCTCAGTTGGTCAAGGGCAGTGTTTCTATCTTTGAATGGTAGGAACAAATTTGGCTTTCTTGATGGTTCGATTCCTACACCTGATCTTTCTCATCCTTTGTACAATGTGTGGCACAGAGCAAACACCACAATTTTTTCATGGATGGTGAACTCTTTGAGCAAGGATCTTGCTACCAGTGTCATGTACATCCACACTGCAAGGGATTTATGGATTGATATGCGTGATAGGTTTTCACAGCCAAATGTTCCAAGATTCTTTGAGATTCAGAAAGAAATTTCGAAGCTTTCACAAGGTTCCTATTTCACCAGATTTAAGATTCTATGGGATGAACTTGTGCATTTTCAATCTTTTACTACTTGTACTTGTGCTTGTACCTGTGGTTCTCAAAGAAATCAATTGAATGCTTAGCAAAAGGATCAAGTTTTTTGATTTCTTATGGGACTCAATGACAATTATTCAAATGTCACAAGTCAAATTTTGATCACTGAGCCATTACCTGTTTTGAATAAAGTCTATTCTTTGATCTTGCAAGAAGAAAAACCTAGGCAAGTTGGTCAAGCTGATTTGGTTATTGAGCCAACAGCTCTGTATGTCAATAATGCTAATCCTAAAGGCTTTCAAGGGAATCAAGGGCATCAAGGGTGGAATTAGGGTATGAATCATGGAAACCAAGGTGGAAAGAATGGTAATCCAAGGAAAGAAAGGCCCGTTTGTACTTATTGTGGACTTGTGGGTCATGTAGTTGATAAATGCTACAAATTACATGGATATCCTCCAGGCTATAAGCACAAAGGGAAGGCATCTGCTAATCAGGTCTTTAGCAATGGTGTTTTTGGGAGCAATGGTGGTTTTGGGAATTTTCCTTCTCAGCTTATGCAAGGTTTTCCTAATCAACCTGATTTGATGCATTGCTCACCACAGCATCCAGAAGCACAGTTTCAAGCACAGCCTCTAGTCAATACACCTACATGTCCTATCACCTAGAGTCAGTGTGAACAACTACTCTCTTTCCTTGCTTCTCAGTCCTTCAAGGAAGCTAACTCATCTTAGGCTTCACACCAGGCTACTTCATTTCTTTCGCCATTGTCCAATACTGTTGCTACTGCTGGTACCAGCTCATCCATGCCTTATTTTACAAATTTCTTAGGTAATCCTCTTTGGTTACCTCCTAATCCTTCTCATTCCATTTTTTCTGCTCGTATAGTTGATAGACAAGCATACAAATCCAATACCTGGATCATTGACACTGGTGCCACAGACCACATGGTACACTCAGTGTCTTGCTTATCCACTATTACATCCACCATCAACACCTTTGTCTATTTGCCAAATGGAGAAAAGGCTTTAGTTACTCACATAATCACAGTTAATATTTCAGATCATCTTACCCTTTATGGAGTTTTATGTATTCCATCTTTTACTTTTAATCTCATATCTGTCAGTCAACTCACTAAAACACTCTTTTGTTGTCTTGTGTTCCTTGGTTGTTTTTGCTTTATCCAGGACCTAGCCAATTGGAACATGATTGGACTGGGTAAAGCAACAAATGGCCTTTATCTGCTACAACTCAGACTTCCATCATCCTCTGTGCTTGCTGCTTCCTCACAAATACCTGCTTCTTTACCTTCTGTTCATTTTAATTTTGTCAATAATAAGACTGTTAATGCTGATTTGTGGCATTTTCGTTTAGGGCATCATTCTTATGCCAAACTATCATTACTACATAATCTTGTATTTGGATTGCAAGTTAATAAAATACCTTGCTGTGACATTTGTCATTTCTCTAAACAGAAAAGATTGTCTTTTCCTATTAGTACTCATGTCTCTAAATGTGTGTTTGATCTTGTGCATTGTGATCTTTGGGGACCCTTTTCAGTTCCCACCACAGAAGGTTACAAATACTTTCTTACCATTGTGGATGACTATTCTAGATGTACTTGGGTTCACTTACTTAAATCTAAGTCTGAGACACAAGCTCTTATTCAACAGTTTTCTATAATGGTTGAAACTCAACTTGATGCAAAAATTAAGTGTCTTAGAAGTGATAATGGGATAGAGTTCATTATGAAGGATTTTTTCAAATCAAAAGGCATCTTGCATCACTTATCTTGTGTTCAAACTCCTCAACAAAATGCCATTGTTGAGAGGAAGCATCAACACATTTTAAATGTTGCAAGAGCCTTAAGGTTTCATTCTTCCTTACCTTTAAAAATGTGGGGTGACTGCATTCTCACTACAGTCTATCTTATCAATAGGATACCTTCAACACATTTGCACAATAAAACCCCTTATGAAATGCTTTTTCAAGTTTCTCCTTCATATGGACATATTAGGACTTTTGGTTGCCTATGTTTCACTTTTACTCTTTGTCAAAACAGACACAAGTTTGCACCAAGAGCTAAAAAATGTGTTTTCCTACGATATCCAAGTGGTATTAAAGCGTACAAGGTTTTGGATTTGGAGTCTAACACTACTTTTGTCTTCAGAGATGTCGTTTTCTATGAGACTATTTTTCCTTTTGCTTCCATTTCTTCCACATCCAAGTTTACAGATCACTCCTCTCTTGATACTAGTTATGATTCTTTTGTTTTTCCCCATTATGTTCCTGACTCTTCCATTTTAGATTCTTCCTTTTCTTTTAATAATGATACTTAAATTCCTGATCCTACAGAAATTGTTTCTGCAGAAACAGCTACTAATCTTGAATCTCCTTCAGATTCTCCTTTAGCACATTTTATTCCCATTGTTAATCCTGAGCATGATCTTCTTCCTGTGTTGTACCTAGGCCTACTTCTCCATTACCCATCAGAAAATCCACCAGACCACGTCACCCCTCATCCTACCTACAAAGCTATTCTTGCAAGTCAGTTAGTTCCAAACCTCTTTCTGGTCAACCTTATGACATTTTTGCTTGTCTTACTTATTCCAATCTTAGTAAGAACTATAGGCAATTTGTCATGGCAGTTGACTCCACCTCACCAGATCCTATTTCCTTTCATGAGGCTGTCCAATCTTCTGATTGGAGAGAGGCTATGGATAAAGAAATTGCAGCTCTAGAACTCACAAACACTTGGACTTTGACCACTCTTCCTTCTAGTAAGGTCCCTATTGGCTGTAAATGGGTCTATAGGACTAAGTATAAGTCTGATGGCTCCATTGAGAGGCATAAAGCTCGCTTGGTTGCTAAGGGTTATACACAGAGGGAAGGACTTGATTACACTGACACTTTTTCTCCTGTTGCTAAGTCAGTTTCTGTCCGAATGGTCTTGTCTTTGGCTACTGTGAAAGGGTGGTTCCTTCATCAAATAGATGTGAATAATGCCTTCCTCCATGGTGACTTGGTTAAGGAAGTTTATATGAGTCTTCCACCAGGTTTTCACAATAAGGGGGAGTGTGTTTCCAATTCTGGTTGTGGTCCTTTGGTGTGTAAGCTCAACAAGAGTCTTTATGGTCTAAAACAGGCGTCACGGTAATGGTTTGCCAAGTTCTCTTATACATTGCTAAATTTTGGCTTTGTTCAATCTAAGGCAGACTACTCCTTGTTTACCTACACTAAAGGATCTTCATTTACCATTTTATTAGTGTATGTTGATGATATCTTGCTCACTGGCAATGACCCTAGTTGTATTACTGAATTGAAGCATCTGCTTGATACTAAGTTTGGCTTAAAAGATTTGGGTTCTTTGAAGTATTTTTTGGGTCTTGAGGTTGCTAGAAGTGACAGGGGTATAAGTCTAAATCAAAGGAAGTATTGCTTGGAGATTTTGCAAGACACTAGCTTCTTGGGTTCTAAACCAGACTTGATTGGAAGATTGTTATATCTTACCTTGACCAGACCTGACATCACCTATGCAGTGCATAGGTTAAGTCAGTTTCTTATTGCACCAAGAGAGCCTCATATGCTAGCAGTCAATAGGGTACTGCAGTATTTGAAGGGTACACCAGGTAGAGGTTTGTTCTTCTCTAGCAGCTCAAGTATGCAAGTTAAAGCCTACTATGATGCAGATTGGGCAAGCTGTCCTGATACCAGAAGATCCCATAACAGGCTATAGTGTGTTTTTAGGGAATTGTTTAATTTCCTGGAGGTCTAAGAAGCAGAGCACAGTCTCCAAATCTTCAACAGAGGTAGAATACAAGGCAATGGCTACTGCAACCTGTGAAATTATGTGGGTTCTTCAAATATTAAGGGACTTGAGGGTAGATCATCCAAGAAGTGCTCAGCTTTTTTGTGACAACCAGGCTGCATTGCATATTGCAGCCAATCATGTGTTTCACAAGAGAACGAAACACATAGAAGTTGACTGCCATTTGGTCAGGGACAAAATAACAAAGGGTGTGATTAAACCTTTTATGTTTCAAGCCAATTTCAAATAGCAGACATTTTTACCAAAGCTTTGGGACTTTAAGCTTTTAGCAGATTGGTCAATTGTTTGGGTTTAATAGATATCTACTCACCAAGTCCGAAGAACTCGTCTGATCAAGTCAATGATTTTGTAAATCATGACTTAAGGGGGAGTGTTGAGAATGTAACTGAGAAAGTTGTAAGCAATACGGAACAAAAGAAAGAAGAAGAGCACAAATGCAGTGAGGATCAAAACGACAGAGTTTACAAGCAAAGGAAGAAAGGAAAATTAAAGGAAAACGGCAACGTTTCATTTAAGTGTTTGACACGTGAGTAGTTAGCACGTGAGAATGTGTAAATGCTGTACAATTGTCATATTAGGACTGAATTAGTTTGTTAAAATCAGTTAGATTAGTTTATTTCCCTCTTGCTCTATAACTGTGTATATAAGGCAGAGCCTTAATGTAATTTACTTCTTGATTTTGATCAATAACAGAATATAGTTTTTCTCTCAGAGTAAATTCTAGAAGCTTTCTTGATAAATAGTTAAAACAAATACATAAAACTTCAGAACACCATGAAAAATAAACCTCTCTTGTAAGGTTAGATTCACGTAATTAATAAACTAATTAAGCCTATTAACCATATACATAGAACTTCAGAACATCAAGAAAAATAAACCTCTTTTGTAAGGTCAAATTCACATAAGTAAGCCCATTAACGATATAATTTGTTACAATAAAAATAACAAGTCCATACAAAACACTAAACCTAACAATATGATCCTTGCGACCAACATTAAAACAAAGCTATAACTGAATGCATAAACTTAAAGGACTTGTTAACACACAGTAATGATGAGCCAGAGATGTTGGAGTCGGGCTACACGTTTCTAGGTACTTAAGAATTGCACTGTCACTGCCTTTTGAGTTTTGATGAGGGAAAAACAAAAAATAGAAGAAGAAAAAAACGCAGGATAAATCAAATCTCATAAAGAGAGTATGAACTATTTCACGAAATTAGAGACATCTGTGCTAAAACCTAATTTCAAAGTGCTTTACAATCACACCTACATTATACATATCTACAATTTTACATAAGAACCCTAACTTGTTTGATAGGAGACCTCTATTTATAAAGTTCATTTGGGTTAAAAAAAATTAATAAAATGAAAATAAATAATAATTAGAGACGAATTGCTTAGATAACGTCAAGAAGAATAATTGATATCATATGAAAATATTATTATTAAGGCGATGTTTAAATTGAAAGCTTTTATATAGTTTTCAAAAAAAAAAAAATAAAAAAAAAAAAAAATGTTAACAACTAGTATACATGTAAAGCTACAAAATTAAAAAAAAAAAGAAAAAAGAAAAAGAAGAAGAAATGAGTGGAAAGTGGTCCACATGCACTTTGCTAATTTCCTACCTTAAAATTGTTTTTTTTTATTATTTTATTTTATAAATAATTACAAAAAATGCTACATTTACAATATTTTCACAAAAATGTGTGTATATTATATAATAAAATTTAAGCTTTGAATTTGTGTTACACTAAATGACTACCCTTACTAATTAGTAAATTAATTTTATATTATTTTTTAGGATATATTTTCTCAAATTAAGGGATAATATTTAATAACGATTTAATTTAAATAAAAATTTGTCATTTAAATTTCAAAAAATTTAAATTCTATTTAACTTAAAAGTCTATTATCAACATTTTCTAAGCTTAAATCCCACACAACCGATGTTTTTGTTTTTTCTCAAGTTGCATCTTATTAAATTAATATTTTATTAGGATATTAAGCTACAAGGCTTTTGACTAAGGAATTCTATTCAAACTAAAAGTCTATTATCAAAATTTCCTAAAATTAAATATCTCACACAACCCATGTTTTTGTTTTTTTTTTCCCAAATTGTTGGGCTTTATGGAGTCTAGTTATATTTATTCATATTATAACCCAACTTGAAATAATATTGTTATAGTTTTTAATGGGAGATTTTTTAAAGCTTAATTCATGGAGTGGAGGCTAGGCCCAAGTTGTACCGCTCATGGACAAGTCTCCTTGGGGGTCCGAGGGCAGTGGCCTTAGGAAAAGTTTTTTGTCTGTTTTGTAGCCTATTGTGAATCCTATTTGCATGATAGAAAAACTGTTATTTTTGGAGATTAGAGTTTCATGTTGTTTTTTAGAAAGAAAATTGTACTGCCGCATCTTGTATTTGAAATTCTTGCAATTCCATGGATGTAGACAAATTACCGAACCACGTAAATATTGTCTTGTATGATTGTTTTTTCTTTATTTTTGCATCTCACAAATTTGGGAATTTCATGAATATTCCCCTTCACAAGTTGCATCTTAGTAAATTAATATTTAATTAGGATATTAAGTTACAAGACACTTGACTAAGGGATAAGATTTAATGATAATTTAATTTAGTTAAAACATTAGCATCTAAATTTTAAAATTTAAATTCTAATCCAACTAAAATTTTATTATTAAAATTATTACTTATTTTAGAATTAACTATTACTATTTATTTAATAATTTAGTTTTAATTATTTTTAAGAAACTTTATCTTACCTATGAGTCTTCGTCAAGCCATGTCATAAGACTAGTATATATACTAATATTAGGGGCTAATTAATACTCTTATAAATATAAAAATATTCTTATCAGTTAAAATTTGAGAGCCTTGTTCCATTTGAGAACTTAGAGTACACCCTAATTGGCCTAATTGTAGCCATTTATTATTGCACACTAAGAAACCGGATGACCCACAAACACAATATCCACCAGATCCAACTGCAACCGCTGCTTCAACCTCCTCTTCTATCTTGTGCCTGTGGGCATGCTCTGGATCTTTCTTTGCCTCATGCTTCTCGTGCTGACATGTATCATAATCCGGAAAAATAAGGAAAAAAAAAAAAAAAAACTTTAGCCTTAATATTAAGGACATGTACCAACCAAGTAAGCATTCACGAACTCACTCTCGCCCACGAATATTATTTAGGGCAGTTGCTTACTCGTAAAAACACCAAGAGTACAGCCTAATTCGCCAATGGTAGCCATTTATTATTGCACACTAAGAACCGAATGACACACAAACACAATGATCAAGGACATGTACCAACCAAGTAAGCATTCACAAACTCACTCTCGTCCACGAGTATTATTTAGGACAGTTGCTTACTGGTATAGACTCCACAGCTCAAAGTGAATACAGAAAAGAAAAAGACGTAGTTAATAAATAATAAAGACACATTGAAAGAGAGATCTAGATGATGTGTCGTGGATGGATCGATCGTGTTGCATGTTTTCAACCAAAAAGATGGTGGTGCTTCTTTCCATGTGCCTCTTCATCTTCTTTCTTTGCCTCTTTCTTCTCATGATGCTCATGGAAGGCATATCCACCAGATCCAACTGCAACCGCTGCTGCAACCTCCTCTTCTATCTTGTGCCTGTGGGCATGCTCTGGATCTTTCTTTGCCTCATGCTTCTCGTGCTGACATGTATCATAATCCGGAAAAATAAGGAAAAAAAAAAACTTTAGCCTTAATATTAAAGATGTTAAACTTGTTAACTACAATTCATTATTAAACTAAATTGGCACCTTCTATGCACAAAGTATTTGAGGTCCAGAGGAAAAAATGTTTGAAGTTATTGACATATTGTAATTATATAAAAAAAAAAAAAACAAAAACAAAAACAAACAAAATCTGTCCCACTATCACCATATATTGGTGATAACTAAGCTGTAGGTTCATGTTCCAAATGGTCCTTAAAAAAAAAAACCCTAGGTTATGGTCTGTTAAAATTGTTGGACTTGGATCCACTAGTTATTATATTGTTAGATAGGTCCAAAGTGAGAGGGGTGGAGGTGGGGTTTCAACCACAGTAAAGACCAATAGATAGATTCGATTGATAGTAATTACCAAGGCATAAGCACCAGTCGCAGCAGCACCCAACTCGCCAAGGTGCTCGAGATGCTTGTGGTGCTTTTCTTCCTTCCTATAGTCATTGGTGGAGATGGTGGTGGCACCATATCCTTCTGTGGTTGACTCACTATATCCGCCATCAGTGGCAGCATAACCAGTAGTAGTCTCAGAGTAAACAGTTTCAACAGGCTTATCTTCGTCCTTGTTGTGATGGAAAAGGTGGTGGTGGTGGTGGTTCTCTTCAGCCATGGAATTGGAATTGGAATTGGAATTGTAGAGAAAACAAATAAAGAGAGGTAGTTGAATGGGTTTTGTGAAGAAGTTGGGTAGAGAGAGCATGGTATTTATAGCATTCCCATTAAGAATGCTAAAAATGGTATATGCTAAATTTTACCATCAACATACAAAAAAAGCCATTGCATCAAAGATTTCAAATGAAAATTTTTTGACACAAAGCTACAGTGAGCTGTTTTTCAATTACAGCTCATTGTAGCATAAATCTTAAACAAAAAAATTATGGCAGTGGTGTTGAAATAGGAGGGAGGAAAGAGAAAAAAAAGATTGTAATTATGGCAATAGTGTTGCCAAAATAGAGAAGATAAAAAAAAAAAAGGGTAATTCTGGCAATGGTTTTGCCGAAATAGGAGAGAGGGGAGGAAAAAAAACATTGACATGTTGAAGAGATTATAACCCTATACATATCTGTTGAAAACATTGACCTGTCAAATGAACTATAAGTCTCTTGACAATGAGACCTCTACTTGAATCTTGTACGCACACACCAAAAATAGGGGATTTAAATGAAAGAAAAAAGTACTTCCATTTTGTGTTCCAACCATTAAATATCTATAAATTATTTTTTTTAAAAGGTATTGTACTCATGAGCCTAATAAGCCTCTCCTCCCTCCACCACCCAAAAAAAAAAAAAAAACCCTTAATAAGCTTCCATTTAATACATAAATAATAGGACAAAATTTAGCAACAAAATTGGTTGTAGACTTAGGCTACAATCTTACTCAATATCTTTTTATTGGAGGTAAATTTTGACAAATCCACCATTGAATTACTTTTTCTTCTTATATCCTTCATGCTTGAAAATTTTCTAGATAATTAAAAATTAATATCTTTGTCATCAATAAACTGTTTAAATTATAAGTTTTGTAGTTTAAAATTACGTAGAAAATATAAGCTTATAGATCATATGGTAAATAATATTTGACTGACACAAAATTTGACATATGTATTAAGAGCGTAAAGAACATGCAATTTAACGGTTAGATTTTCAAAATATGTAGTAATGTTTATTTTATTGAGTAAGGTTGTAACCTTAGACTACAACTAATTTTGTAGCTAAATTTTGTCTTAAATAAAAATATAACCATATTTCTATGAATTTATCCTCATAAGTCATAATTGTATTCTATAAAAGCAAATATAAATGACATGTCACCATATTTCTCAATTGTGCCTTAGATTATTCATTAAAATGTTTTTACACGATAATGCATGCTTCTTCTATTATTATGATTGCTATTATTATTATTATTTTGAGAATGGGTCAATCTGCGATACCTGTTTTTTGTGCAAGTAATATACTTAGTCAAATTTTAACCATTAATTATAAATATTTTAGTCTTGATTAGGGGTGTGCATGGATTAGGTTGGGTTGGGTTGAGAGGTTTTTTTAATCCAACCCACAATAGTGGGTTAAAAAAATATAACCCAACCCAACCCATCATAGAGGTCCAACCCAACCCACGTGGATCGGGTTGGATAGTTTTTTTTAATTACCATTATTAATATTAAATTGAGAATTAGAAGAACATCACTATATATAAGAGCAAATTTATAATCAAATAATCTTAAACATAACACTAAACCAACACAAACTATATGAGGAGAACTAATGGTTTGAGTTTTATTTAGGAAGATGGTTAAAAAAATAAATAACAAAATTGTATAATATATTTTCAAAAATATTTTTAAATTTAAATATATATTAAATATAGGTGGGTTGGGTCAGGTTAGGCAGATTTGTGAATCAAATGACCTGAACCCAACCTGACCCACTATAAAAACAAATTTTATAACCCATTGCAACTCACCAACCTCTAAAAACCGACCCAACCTAGTAGGTTGGATTGGATTGGGTCAGTTTTAATGAGTTGGTGGGTTAGCCTGCACACCCCTAATCTTGATTGTATATATTTAAGTTTGATAGGCATATCGATGTAACTGATTTGGTAGATTTTTCTTTCTACCCTTCCCCTCTTTTCTATCAAACAAATTTGCTTTCTCTCTCACTCCCCAACCATCATTGTCATCACATCCTGATGGTGCTATAGGTTTAGGCCTACTCCCAACACACTTAGCATTCACATCCCATTTCTAAAAAAAAAATCTCATTTTACCATCTCAAAATCTACTTTATAATTTATACCATACCATTTTACAAAACACCCATTATCCCACATTCTATTTTATTATTCCACTCATTAAAATAATTTATCTTGCCACCAAGCACAACCCACTGCCATTATTCCACCAAGCCAAACACAACCCACTGCCATCAAGCCAAACACAACCCAACCCACCACCACATACACCAACAAAACCCACTACAACCATTGCCCACACCACTACAAAACCCTCACCCAACCCACTACCCACACCACCACCAAGTTACCCACCAACCCACCATGGCACCAAACAAACCCAGCCATGGCACCGAGGAAAAAAACCTAGCCACCACCAAGCAAACCCACCACAACACCGGCCAACAACCACCACCATAATCACAGTAGCCACCACCATGCCAACCACCAAAACCCATTAATAAAAACCACCAAACCCACTATCAACAATAACAACAAAAGTTTCTCCAAAAAAAAAAAAAAAAACCACAAAAAGCAACCACCGCAAGAACCACCAAGAGAAACCCATGTCGACAACCACGAGAGAAACCGACACCAATAACCACCAAGAAAAACCCACAAAAAAACCACCATTGATCTTGCCGTTATCGATTTAGAAATCCATCAACCATGGTAGCAAAGCCACCACGCCAACACAGAGAGAGAGAGAGAGAGAGAGAGAGGTGAGTCAGACCGAATAAAAATGAGTATTTTATGTTTACAAGTGTGCTATAGTATCATTTGTGGTACTATAGCACAATTGATCTCGCCGTTATCGATCTAGAAATCCATCAACCATGGTAGCAAAGCCACCACGCCGAGAGAGAGAGAGAGAGAGAGAGAGAGAGAGAGAGAGAGAGAGAGAGAGAGAGAGAGAGAGAGACCGATAATGTTTACAAGTGTGCTAAGTATCATCACAAATTTGTGATGTACTATAGACAATTGTAATTTTTTTTAGGATACAAGACCGGGTAATGCTCACTTTTGGGGGCCTTGATGCTAAAATAACCCTACATCTTTGGGGCCTTTTTTTTTTCATTGTCTTCTTTGGTGTCACTCTTTCCCGCTTTGCTTCCATAAAATTGGTTACCATTGTTAGTAGAGGTTTGATACCAATTTGTTGAGCAAAAGGGCCTTTCAAAAAAGCACTTCGTGATTGTGAAAACTATTATAAAATTGAAAATGATCTCACAAACAAATAATATGAACGAAGAAAACTAGAAAAAAAAGAGGTAAAACCACCCACACAAAGAAGAGCATAAAAATTTTGTGGTTAAACAATAGATCCGTTTAAGGTAACACACTTGTGTCATTATTACTATCTAGTAATGATTATATAGAGAAATGTTATGTTCACAATATTTTCACAATAAGTTTTAAGTTGTAGGTTGTTATTGGTTGTAATATGTGGTCAAAAAAATAATTTAAGTTGTAGATTAAAATTAGAACCAACAATAACTATCACCTATGATAATTTATTGTGAAAATATTGTGAACTTAACACATCTTAAATATAAAAAATTTAAACCAAAAACAAAAGTAAACTAGCAAAAAATAATGTGATATAAGATTAACAACAAACATGATGTAGTTATTAGTTACTGTCATAAATTACCATCCGCTGAAATAATATAAAGATTTTAAACATAAAAAGGAAACAAAAAAAGGATGATGTAAAGTCACTGGTCAATAATGTAAATATTCAAGGAATTTAAACAAAAATGAAAAAGAAAAAAAAAAAAAAACAAAAAAAGTATGATATAAAGTTACTAGTCAATAATGTAATTATACAAGAATTTAAAAGAAAAAATAAAGAAATACAAAGTTTTTTTTTTTTGGGGAAATAGTTTCAACCTATGACGTCCGCTCTTGATAATAGCTCTCTATTGTCAGACCAAAATATCAATCAGTTTTTAGTAGGAGGAATTGAACCCCTAATCTCTTATTTAACAATAAAGATTTTACCAATTGAGTTAACTAGAACCCACAAAGAAAACAAAGTTGGTATTGCAGAATGTGATACAAAGTTAATAACAAATGTATTATACCTTACCTAGCTAGGTTAACTATATTAAATAAACCGTATAACTCCATTATCTAAGGACAAAGTTTGTAATCAGTGACTATAACTCTACTCAATATTTTTTATTTTTTTTATGTTCTTTATACTTGCAAAATTTCTAGAAAATCAAAAATCAATAACCATGTCATCAATTAAATGTTTAAATTTGAAATTTTTGTAGTTTAAAATTATGAATAAAAAATTTATGGATTAAATAGTAAATAATATCTGATTGACACAAAATTTGACATACAAGTTAAGAAAATAAAGAATATGCAATTTAACGGTTAAATTTTCAAAATATATATTAGGTAAATTACAAATTTAGTCCCTATCCTTTATAACATATTTTAATTGGTCACAACCTTTCAATTGTGTCAATTTGATCCCAAATATTTTAGTGTCGTGTCAATTTAGTCCTCGTTGTTATATCTTAGATGTAACATGTCAAACGGCCAAAATAAAATTTTAGTGTATTGTCACATTAATGAAAGCTAATTTTTTATTTTAGGTATTAGAGGCATCATCAATTGTCATCTAAAAAAATAACAGTAAGGACTAAATTGATACGATACTGAAAGGTTGGAGACCAAATTGACATAATTGAAAAATTATGGTCTAAATTAAAATATGGTGCATAGGATAGGGACAAAATACTTAGTTTACCCTATATAGTAATATTAGTTTTTAAGTTAAATTTGTAATAACTAGCTACAATAAAGTTTCATTAATCAAATTACTTAAATGTATTTTAGGTCGAATGATATTTCTTGATATTCTAATTAAAAATATCCAAAATTAGAATTCCATTTTTTCGGTCCAAATTTATATAAAAAGAGGGCGTAATTTGGGTATGCCGGTTTCTCTTTAACTACTAAAGAATCGTCCAAACGATAGAATTATCTCAGATAAAAATTAAGAAAATATTGTAAGAATTTCATTGTGTCCGTTGAAGAACTCTTTATTTTTGGCATCACAGTCACAGAGAGGCGAGCTCATAACAACTACCATGTGGTCATCCACCTGGTACAAAATATTCCAAGTCGACAATGCCACGGGCCCAAGGCTTTCTTGTCCCAAGCTCATGAATATTGAATCATGGTTTTACTTTTTCCGTTTTTGCAATTCGAGGAGTCTCAGAATCAGAGCTACTGTCTGAATTCAATTCCCCCACCTCAAAATAAGGGAAAAATAATCAGGGCTATTCTTTCCTTTTTTATAAAGCAAAGAATCGGTGCTATATATATATATATATATATATCAAAGGACATAGCTATTTTAGCCCAAACCAATTTAAAGAAGAGCGTAGCAAGCTAGCAGCTCAAGCTCAAATACCAGGTACTTAATACATTGTTTAATTTATACTTCAAAAGAGAAACGACCAAAAAAACACCCAGTTGATAAATTTAGAATAATCGACATTTTTTTTTCATTATTTATTTATTGGGTTGTGTTTCTGGTTCTTCTTTCTTTAGTATGACATGCAATGGGTTTTGTTTGATTAGTATTTGTTTATTGTTATTATGAAACACATCTTTTTTTGGTTGTAGATTAATGAGTGATTTTTTTTTTTTTTTTGTTTGATGAATTATCATTTTTTTTTCAACCGAAGAATGAATGAACATTGTTTTACTTGCATGGCGCTGAATACGAGTGCAATGTTAATTTTCTTAGTGGGAAGTTAAAGTTTTTTGGTAGAAATTTGAAGTTTCTGAATTTGGTTTGATTATGTTTATTGATTGGCAACTAGGAACCATATTGATTCCCAAGGGGTTGTTCTAGTGGTTCAAAGGTCTCATGAGATGCATTCTTCAAAATTCCCAAGTTGGTATCTTGGGGCTGCCTCCCGTTCCTCCTATAAGTACTTGGTCCCGGGGAAATAGTCAAGGTCTCGAAGGCCTCTAGACACCCACATTATCAAACCGTGCAAAAAAAAAAAAAAAAAAAAAAAGGAACGGACTGATTTTTGGGTATTCATGCAAATTGGATGAACAGTGTTCTGTTGAGAGGCAGTTGATTTACAATTAACTTGTTATGATGTTATATTAAGTTCCAACTTATAATCTGTTTGGATACTGAGAAAATAGATATTTTTTAATGAAAAATAAAATAGATATTAATGAAAACAAATTTGGATGCTTTTATATTCTTTTGGTTGGTTAGTATGATACAAAAAGGCTCAACATATTTGAACTTAATAATTGTAAAAAAACTAAGTTCTGGTAGTGTACACTATCCAGTTATAAAGGAGCATTATTATCTTATTGTCTATGGGAATAATCACATCAATCTAATTGTCCTAATTTGTTTTAATAGCAAGTTATTTATTCAGTCAGGATAAACCCAATGGTTATTGCACATGTATATGGGCTTTTTTCATGCTCAGAGATGTTTTATAAATGCTTTTAAGTTTTAATTTATCTTGAATTATCCCTTATTGTGTTAACTTTTCTGCTAGTGATTCTTTTTATTTTGTTTAAGTGTTTTAACAACCAGGAAAAGGGCTTTCTTTCTAATAAACTTGAGGCTTTGGATTAATGTGCAGGGCTGATTTTGTTCATTTAGAATAGCAATTGACCGAGTATTTTCTCAGAATGGATCAACAACTGTTACGTTTATGTCAGGTGGAAACCAAGAGTTTGATATGGGTTACAGGCATGATGTTTGCTGCGATTTTAGTGTTCCAGTATTTTGAACTTCCATATGGTAACGTTCTCTCATCTTTATTTTCTGCCGATAAGGTTTCGGCAGTGAGAAATGGTAGCATCTGGACTGGACATTCACCAAATAAATCTGAGATGATTAATAACATGACAGTTTTGATTGGTTCAAACACTACATATGCTATTAATGAGAGAGCTAATAATACCGGAATCTTCAATGGAAAGGACAGAAACCCACAGGATGCTTCTTTACGAGATAGAAATGGAGGCACAAACCAATCTCTAAAATTTGATGAGGATATCAATGCTGTTAAGGAGTCTTCATCTGAAAATTTGGTAGAGCCAAATAAAATTTCCATGGCTGATACTATCAAGAATGTAGATGATGGATCTGCACCAGAGGAAGCTAGAGAACCTGAACAGAGTTTTTATGTCAAGAATGATACTACAAATAGTAACTTTTCAATGCATAAGATTGAAAAGGATGAAAACTCTTCCACATCAGAACATATTGAAAGTTCAGATGCTGGTTTTGCAACCCACTCGCCTGCATTACCTCCTATGACTTCATCATATGCATCTTCTCAATCTGTTGTAGATATAGAAAGTACACCACCTGTTGTTGATTCCAACACGACTTTATTGGATAAAGACAGAACAACAGCTCCCGATTTTAATGAAAACTCTGGGAATTTGAGAGGTGAACTCAATCCATTGGGGGATAATTCTTCCATTTCTTCCCTGAACAGAGTCACTGGGGTGAATAAAGAGCTTGAGATGCCAACCTCTTCAGTGGTTTCAATATCTGAGATGAACAATTTTTTGCTTCAGAATCGTGCTTCATACCATTCAGTGGTATGTGTTAACTTCAGCTTTAGGTGGAGAGGATATTTTTGGCAATTAATATGTTTAAAAGAAAATGCTTTAGTCTTTTTCCTTAATGTTTCCATTTTGTTTGTAGACACCACAATGGCCTTCAGCAGTTGACCAAGAACTGCTACATGCAAAGTCACTGGTCGAGAATGCACCTATCATAAAGAATGATCCAAATCTTTATGCCCCTCTTTATAGGAATGTTTCCATGTTCAAAAGGTGAGTAAGTCACATTTGTTGAATATATATATATTTTTTTCCTTATGGTGAATTTCTGTTTTAAGAAAATGTCCTTGAGGTGTCATTACATGTGATATTTATTCAGCCAAAAAAAATTACATCTGATATTTTCTTCCCCAAAAGCTATATGATTGTTTCTACTCTGACCAAGGTAACTTCCAAGTTCAACTAGAAAATATCAGAGCTCTTCCTGCCTCCAAATTCCCTTGTTCTCTTCCATTCTTCCTCGCA
Source organism: Quercus suber (assembly GCF_002906115.3). Lineage (NCBI taxonomy): Eukaryota > Viridiplantae > Streptophyta > Magnoliopsida > Fagales > Fagaceae > Quercus > Quercus suber. The sequence goes on along the minus strand of NW_027069584.1, from coordinate 669,261 downwards.
AAGCAATCACACTGATAAAGTATTTGTTAGTTGTTTATTTTGACCTGTATGAGCTGTGGGTAGGACTGCTAGAAAGAAACTGCCAGTTTATGCGTTCATGTATGTCAAATTCTTCCTTGTTCTCTTCCACCCCCCAACCTCCCAAAAGAAAAGCCTCTAATTTATTTATATTTTGGCTTATCTATATTTTAATGTTAGACCTACCTCAATTCTACCCAATGATTACCAGCTAAGCAAAAGGCCTTTGGGCTATGTTTTCCTAATTCCAAATAGGAAGAACATTCTTGTTTTCATGTTATCTAATTGTGAAATATGCAAATACTTGTTGCTTTTTTCATCATTCATAATTTCATTTTTCTTTCAAAGATGCACAACTTTTGTAGCTACAATCTACCTTGCAAACAAATTAGTAACTGTTGGTCAAGTACTTCACATCTTTGGCTGATTTATATCATCCAAATTTGCAGGAGCTATGAATTAATGGAAGACACTCTCAAAGTATATATTTACAGGGAAGGAAAAAAACCTGTATTACACCAGCCACGACTCACTGGAATATATGCATCTGAGGGATGGTTCATGAAGCTGCTGGAGGCTAACAAAAAATTCATTACTAAAGACCCTAGAAAAGCCCATCTGTTTTACTTACCCTTCAGCTCTCTAATGTTGGAGGAAACCTTGTATATAGCTAATTCACACAGCTTTGATAACCTTATAAAGTATTTGAAGAACTATTTGGACCTGATTGAAGGGAAATATCCTTTCTGGAACAGAACTGGGGGAGCTGATCATTTTCTTGTTGCTTGCCATGACTGGGTATGATTTTCAAGCTTCTTTTCAAATTATGTTTTGTAAATACTTGAGAGCATTTAGAACTCCACGGGAACTGAGTTGATTCCATTTTGCTTTACATTACATTTAAAATGAGTTTTTGCCAATGAACTCTGACTCAGATTGCATTTCCATTTCCCATAAAGTGGGTAGAGGTTGAGGTTTTGGGTTCAACCCCATCAAGCGTGTGTGTAAATAACAAATTATTTAAATGTGAATTTATTTTTTTTAAATGATGTTAACCTTAAATTTTTTTTTCTTTTCTGTGATGGAACGAACGACCTAAAAATTCATTTGTTCTTTACATAGAAGGCATCATATCCATGGCTTTAAATAGTATTCTCTCTATTCTAAAATGTGTGGCTCAATTGCCAATTTCTTTAAACAATTCCATGATGTCATTTATATTTGGCAATGAAACCTTGAATTTTAGATCATCACAAATTACATTATACTGTTTTAATAAAGTTTCACTTCTTCAGGCCCCAACAGAAACAAATAAACTTATGGCTAAGTGCCTAAGAGCTCTCTGCAATGCTGATGTCAAAGAAGGTTTTGTTTTAGGCAAGGACGTGTCTCTTCCTGAAACATATGTGCATTTGGTTAAAAATCCTCTCAGGGATATTGGAGGCAAACCTGCTTCCCAGAGGTCAACTCTTGCTTTCTTTGCAGGAAAAATGCATGGCTATTTACGGCCAATTCTGTTACAGCACTGGGAAAATAAAGATCCTGACATGAAAATCTTTGGTCGAATGCCTAAGTCCAAGGGAAATAAGAATTATCTCCGTCACATGAAGAACAGCAAGTATTGTATATGCGCAAAGGGTTATGAAGTCAACAGCCCACGCATAGTGGAAGCCATATTTTATGAATGCGTCCCAGTGATTATATCTGACAATTTTGTGCCACCGTTTTTTGAAGTTTTGAATTGGGAATCCTTTGCTGTTTTTGTCTTGGAGGAGGATATTCCAAAATTGAAGAGTATACTCCTTTCGATCCCAGAGAAGAGGTATCTCCAGATGCAGATGAGGGTGAAGAAGGTACAAAAGCATTTTCTTTGGCATGCTAAGCCTGAGAAGTATGATATCTTTCATATGATTCTACACTCAGTTTGGTACAATAGGTTTCATCAATTAAGCCCCAGATGACACAGACACATTGCAGACCTTGTGTTTCTGGAGTTGAATTGAAAGAGTCCCTAGTGGGCAAGTGGAATAAGAAGCAAATGAAATAGGCAGGAGGACACTCAGTAAATTTGGTACAAGAAACAGATAACAAATTCTTTTGATGTATATATTTTTATACAGAAGGAAGTTATTTTGCCGAGCATATATACCTCTCTCTTTATCTTACTCTACTCTCAAAGTCAACTGCCAGTGTTTTCTAATTTCTTTCTTTTAAAATTAGTTGACCTCTCTGTTGGTAGCGTTTATTTACACAGACAGTTTTACACAAACCTTGTCTTTTTTTGTATGTTCTTAACAGCTCTTCTTTGGGTTGATGTAGTTCAATATTTTGTTTCTTAGTTATTTAAAAAAAAAAAAATTGTTTCTTAGTTTTCCATCACAAGTTCCTTCTGTTCTTCTTATGAGTTTGTTTTGATTTTAGTTTGGATTAATATTAGTATCCAAATCCAATCATATTTTAATTATATAAAAAAAATATTTTTAGCTAAAATTTATCCGAAAATTCGTTGCCCTCTTCCTTTTTGGTTCAATTGTGCGACCTCATCTCTGAACTAAATGAGCTACTTTTTGTATAAGAGGTTAGTAGTTTTTTTTTTTTTTTTTTCGAAATTAGTATACATTTTTTTTTTTTTTTTTGAGAAACAATCCATTTAATTAAAGGAAGTTTTTATGGGAAAAAAAACCAATTAATATTTTGACAGTTTTTTCCAATTCCTATAAAAGTGGTGTCAAAACTTTCCTAAAATAGATTGTTAACCATTGTTTTAAGTATACCCGTTAACATGACCCTCGATAAAAAAATAGAAAGTCTTTGGAATTTGAATTACTTCAAGAGTTGGAGAATGGTGACCTTTATATTTCAGTCTCAGTTGCTGTATTGTTCGCGATGTCCAAAGGTAACTACTGTTCTCACACTTCATTATAGATCTTTTTTGTGCTATCTTTTGCTTGATTTACATCATTTTCTGGGGTCTCTAGTCAACCAAGGTAAAGCATCTTTTTAAATTTTACATTTTTACTAATAAAATTGGGGTATCCTTGAGATTCTGAATTTAGAAATCTCTTGTTAGTATTTTTAGAATCACTATAATAATTTTACATATGAGAAAATAATTATATACTTGAAAAGGTTTGAGACTAATTAATAAAAACCTTTGATTATCAAAAATCCAAAAGAAAAAAAAAGGGGAGGGAAAATTACAATTTACATGTAGGGTTAGTTTTTGTTGCCCAAGCCCAAAGGATATGGGTTAAGGGCCCAACGAACCCAGAACAATGAATTTGTAAAGAGTGGGCGAAAGAGCTGGACTGGTTATGAAGCACAAACAGTTGGCTAGGTTACGTGCAGTGATGATAACATGAACTAAAGCCCAGATAACTCCATGAATGAATGTCCGAAGAGGTGTTTATTAAGTGAACGGTGATTACAACATTCAAAGTTATAGTAGAGCTTTTCTCTCTCTTTCTCTCTCTTTTTTCCCTGTCCCCCATTACCAATGACCCTTCTTCTTTATATAGCATCCCTTCCTATCATCTCCATCGTCCACCTGTTCTTCATCCGCGCATCTACTCAAGTGCATGTCACGTCATGTGTCTACTTTAGTTCTTTGTGAGTGGCGGTAGCTGAGGTTGCACTGTTCAGGGGTCTTCTCCACATAAATGCGGCCAGAAAAGCTATTGCTGAGCATTAAATGCGGTGGTAGCAGCTTTTTCTTTAGATATTTTTTAGTTCTGATCATCCCCGGATCCACTCAGGACCTATCATTACCGTTGGGGTTGTTAGGCAGATTAGTCAGACCCTCTACACGTTCATTTGATCAAGGCTTATCGTAGCCGAGGAGCAAGACGTCTTCGGATCGATGGTGACCTCTTCGGTCGACACTCCCCCACTGCTTCTGGGCTTCCTGCTTTAGATGGGCCGCCCCAACCACCTATTGATCCTCGGAAATACAATAGTCCTTAACAGGGGGTTCCGGGCCCATTAAGTGGCTTTGGGCTTTTTTCCCCCACAATAGCCCCTCAAAATTTTAATTTTTACCTCGCATCCGAAGGGAAAAAATGGGATTTTGACTTGTTACGGGGTAAGAGCTTGGAAACAGACAAAAGTTCGGCCTGGCATGCGTGTAGGCATAGATGCGCGCGTTCCATCATTATTGCCGTTGTTTTCCGGATTCCCAAAGCGCTACATTAATTACGCCAGGGGGTGCCTTGTCCATTGCATCCAACGGTGGGCTGTTGATCCAACGGACGGAGTTCTTCCTTGGGATTTTGGCAAAATAACCTCTGCCCTTTCGTTTGACCTCGTATAAAATCCTAGAGGCAGAAATTTCTCCTCACTTTGCAACTTTCAAACCATCCCACAAGAACAAGCACACAAACGCTCAGAGCTCTTCCAATCGCCGATTTGCTTCTTCCCAAAGTCCTCAAGAATCCTTCTGCGAGTTCAGAGATCGGTCTCTAGCCCTGTTCCTGTAAGTTTTCACCATCTCAATCCTTCAGTTTTCTCTTCGGCCGTCTATTTTTCAGTTTGGGCGACCATTTCCTCACTGCTACGTTGTGCTTTCGTTTTTCCGTTGAGTGATGGGTATACTAGAGTATCTGGTTCATCTACTCAAGTGCATGTCACGTCATGTGTCTACTTTAGTTCTTTGTGAGTGGCGGTAGCTGAGGTTGCACTGTTCAGGGGTCTTCTCCACATAAATGCGGCCAGAAAAGCTATTGCTGAGCATTAAATGCGGTGGTAGCAGCTTTTTCTTTAGATATTTTTTAGTTCTGATCATCCCCGGATCCACTCAGGACCTATCATTACCGTTGGGGTTGTTAGGCAGATTAGTCAGACCCTCTACACGTTCATTTGATCAAGGCTTATCGTAGCCGAGGAGCAAGACGTCTTCGGATCGATGGTGACCTCTTCGGTCGACACTCCCCCACTGCTTCTGGGCTTCCTGCTTTAGATGGGCCGCCCCAACCACCTATTGATCCTCGGAAATACAATAGTCCTTAACAGGGGGTTCCGGGCCCATTAAGTGGCTTTGGGCTTTTTTCCCCCACAATAGCCCCTCAAAATTTTAATTTTTACCTCGCATCCGAAGGGAAAAAATGGGATTTTGACTTGTTACGGGGTAAGAGCTTGGAAACAGACAAAAGTTCGGCCTGGCATGCGTGTAGGCATAGATGCGCGCGTTCCATCATTATTGCCGTTGTTTTCCGGATTCCCAAAGCGCTACATTAATTACGCCAGGGGGTGCCTTGTCCATTGCATCCAACGGTGGGCTGTTGATCCAACGGACGGAGTTCTTCCTTGGGATTTTGGCAAAATAACCTCTGCCCTTTCGTTTGACCTCGTATAAAATCCTAGAGGCAGAAATTTCTCCTCACTTTGCAACTTTCAAACCATCCCACAAGAACAAGCACACAAACGCTCAGAGCTCTTCCAATCGCCGATTTGCTTCTTCCCAAAGTCCTCAGGAATCCTTCTGCGAGTTCAGAGATCGGTCTCTAGCCCTGTTCCTGTAAGTTTTCACCATCTCAATCCTTCAGTTTTCTCTTCGGCCGTCTATTTTTCAGTTTGGGCGACCATTTCCTCACTGCTACGTTGTGCTTTCGTTTTTCCGTTGAGTGATGGGTATACTAGAGTATCTGGTAGATAGCCCCGCCCAGTTGGAGAAGTTCAGGGCCACATACCACATACCTCCGAACGTGGGTGTGAAGTATTGCCCTCCGGAGAAAATACTAATTGATTGGGAAACGGGGGAGGTCGTGATCCCTCTCATTGCCTTCCTAGAAGGGGGGATGACGATTCCTATGGGCCCTATCACCACTAGTTACCTTATAAACCATAGGATCACCCCTTGGCAGTGCGCGCCTAACATGTTTAGGATCTTAGGGGCCATTGAGGACCTCAACCGCCACCTAGGCACTTGGCATGACGTGGTGCACATGTATGAGTTCCACAGCCAACAAGGGGCGGGATATTATTTGAAGTCCCGGTCCGACATTGTTAGGCTCATTTCCTGCCTCCCCAAATCCAATAAAGGGATGAAGGATGACTACGTGATCATCTCGGGCGCGTGGTATGACGGCCCTCACTGTCCGACCAAAGCAGGAGAGCCAGGTGGGACACGTTAGATTTAGGCACACTAACCATAGGCTCAGGACATTCGTCTTTTAACAGTTTTTGATTCTTCTTGTATTGCCGCTTTCCGGTTTCTAATAAAGCTCTGTTGTGACTTGTAACAGATAGAAGAAACATATCTCCTCAGTTAAGCCTCACTAACTTCGTCGCGCTCAACTATTTGCTGCGGTCCGAGATCTTCGTAAGCGAGGACGGATAACTTAGATCGGCTCCCCTCATCCTAGGGTACAAAGCGAGGCGAAAAGACCTCCAACCGGTCGGCAACGCGATAGTCCAGGGAGACGAACGTCTTAACCGTATCGGCGTTTCGTTCAGGGGCTTTTTGGCACTGCACGACCTTCCACCAGTACCACATCCAAACCCCCGGGCTATACCCCCTCTCGTCCAACCACTACAGCAAGTTCCCCTCGGACCAGAGGTTGAGGGCGAAAAGGTTGGTTCCTCCACCTCCTCGCTAGAAGAACAAATAGACAAGTTCCACTTCGAAGGGGAAGCTTCGGGTGCAAACCAAGTGGTAGAGGTCTCGGACGCCGAGGAAGGAGGTGACAGGCATTCCAATGTCCACCCATTTTTGATAACTGCCCTCCCCGACGACTCTTCGGACGAAGACATGGCGGATTTGAAACTCTTGATGAAGAATAGAGGCAAAAAGGCCGAGCAGAAAGACGCTGCGACCTCCCAGCCAGCAGAGATCCTGCCTCCAGCGCCTCCCGCGGCTCCTGGAGTCGGCTTGAAAACCATGCCGAACCTTCAAAAGAAGAGGCCCCATGAGACCGAAGAGAGGGAGGTGGGGGTGCCCCCCAAGGTAAGCAAGCAGTAGAGGACGGCGAGGGACCGAGGCAAGAGGGCCTCTTCCACTGAAAACCGCGACGAAAACGTTGCGGTCGAGGTCCGCCGAGGAGCAGGACCTCTTATATGGTCCCCAAGGCTTGAGCTGGATGGCGCCCCCATTCTTTGGGATACGTCCCTCAGGAACTATGATGGAGGAAGGGCAGGATACGTTGTTGAAGCCCTGCAGCAACCACTCCTCCTCCCTCACGATATGGAGCCCTTCAGGCGTTTCAGCCAGCAGGAGCTCTTCTTATCCCTTAAGAGGGACATGGCCATGGTAAATGAACTTGCTCTCTTAATTTGGGTTCCATTTTTAACTTGCATTGCTTCCTTTTTTCACTTTGTGCTAAAACTGTGGTCATGCAGATTACTCAGTAGATCTACGTGGCTGAGGAGTGGAACAAAAAGTTCCACCTCGAGGCCCAAGTAGCAGTCCAGTCCCAATTCGAGGCGGAGAAGGCTCTTGGTCTGCTGAAGGACGACTATGCTCGCACATCCGAGCAGCTCAAGGCCGTGACCCGAGAAAGGGACAACCATAAGGCCGGCCTCCAAACCGCCGAGACCTAGGCCGAGGAGCAGCGCAAACAATTACGCGCGTCAGAGATCAACCTGGCGACCGAAAGGGAGCTGGTGAAGGGTCTCAGAGCTGAACTCCAAAAAGCTAGGGAGGGCGCCCGAGCAGCTGAGCAGGCGGTTCAACTGGCCAAGGAGTCAGTTGAAGCTGAGAGGAAAGCGGTATATCAGCTAGGAGTGGACGAGACTGGAAAGCAGCTTATGGAGCAATTTGCTCTGGTTGCTCGCGAGTACTGCGACGTAACCTGGCAAAAGGCATTGGACGTTGCTGGGGTTCCTTCGGATTCTCCCCTGAGGCTACTTGGGAGCATATACTACTATCCAGATATCCGAGAGCTCCTAGAGACTGACTCTCCTCCAGCTCCCCAGAAGGGGTTTCAGAGGATCATCCCTCCGGGAGTTTGCGCTAGTCGGACCTCCTCGGCCACTAGTGTGATGTAGGAGATGTCGCAACTTCCCCTCGTTGACTAATTGTTCCAAATGAATCCACAAGTTCCTGCAGTTCTCCGTCGTGTGCCTAAGATCCTGGTGGTATTGGCAGTAGAGATTGCGGTTACGTCTGTCAGGATTCCCTGCCATCTTGTTCGGCCACTTAAAGAACGGCTCGTTCTTAACCTTTTCTAAAACTTGGTGGACTGGGTCTCTGAATACGGTGTTGACAGTCTGGGGATTGGCTGTCCCTGATTGCGCAGGAAAATCTCTCCTCGGTTTGCTGCTAGTGTATCGATCCGACCTGAAATCCCTCATGTCCAAGGGGATAACCTTCTCCTTGCCTTTCCCTTGTTGTTGATCTTCTTCAACTCTCTTGTATTTCTCAATGCGGTCCATTAGCTGACGGATGCTAGTAACGGGTTTACCAGACAAGGATGTCCTTAAACCGTGATCGGTAGGGAGGCCGAGCTTAAACGTTTCTAGGGTCATTGCGTCAAAATTGCCTTCCATGTCGTTAAACATTTCCCAATATCTATCCGAATACACCTTCAGGGATTCTCCTTCCTGCATGGTCAAAGATAGCAGAGAGGACAGAGGTTGGGCCACTCTTCCGCATGTAACAAATCGTGAACCAAAAGCTTAGGTGAGCTCTTTGAAGGAGCTGATGGAATTTGGGCTCAGCCCATCGAACCACCTCATGGAAACTGGCCCGAGACTGGAAGGGAAAACCTTGCACATCAGCACTTCGTCCCTGGCGTAGACAGCCATCCTTTGGTTAAAATGACTCACGTGTTCCACGGGGTCTGTTTTGCCGTTGTAGATGGTGAACGTTGGTTGGTTAAAGCGCCGAGGAAGTCTAGCCTCTTCGATCCTGCGCGTGAAGGGTGACTTGGAAATCTGGTTTAGAGCCTTGCTCATGGCGTCACTTCCGATGTCTTCACGCGACGAACTTCTACGTTGCCCCTTGTGAGGAGATTCCTGTTCATAGGTATAAGACTCGCTGGCCGGTGTCCTGGATTTGGGTTGATAAGTGGCGTCTGGCTCATCATCAGGGTCCTCATCAGAATACGAGGGAGCCCGTTTCCTCTTTGCATGGCGTAACTCCCTTTTTAGCTTGTCAACCTCCCGCTGCAAATCTCGGTTCTTCTCTACATGGGACACGTGGCTTCCGCCATGTGATTGGCCCTGACCAGGGGGTATGGTGTGCACGCTACCCTCGCGGTCTTGTCTTTGCTCCAAGTTAAGTAAAGGGTCCTCATGATGAGATGCCCTAGACTCCGCTTCTTGTTCACCGTGTTCAGCCATCACCTACTGTTGTCTCCACCCCTGCGCAAGCTCTTCCCACAGACAGCGCCAATTGTAGGGTCAGTTTTTGTTGCCCAAGCCCAAAGGATATGGGTTAAGGACCCAACGAACCCAGAACAATGAATTTGTAGAGAGTGGGCGAAAGAGCTGGGCTGGTTATGAAGCACAGAACAGTTGGCTAGGTTACGTGCAGTGATGATAACATGAACTAAAGCCCAGATAACTCCATGAATGAATGTCCGAAGAGGTGTTTATTAAGTGAACGGTGATTACAACATTCAGAGCTACAGTAGAGCTTTTCTCTCTCTTTCTCTCTCTTTTTTCTCGGTCCTCCATTACTAGTGACCCTTCTTCTTTATATAGCATCCCTTCCTATCATCTCCATCGTCCACCTGTTCTTCATCCGCGCATCTACTCAAGTGCATGTCACGTCATGTGTCTACTTTAGTTCTTTGTGAGTGGCGGTAGCTGAGGTTGCACTGTTCAGGGGTCTTCTCCACATAAATGCGGTCAGAAAAGCTGTTGCTGAGCATCAAATGCGGTGGTAGCAGCTTTTCCTTTAGATATTTTTTAGTTCTGATCATCCCCGAATCCACTCAGGACCTATCATTACCGTTGGGGTTGTTAGGCAAATTAGTCGGACCCTCCACACGTTCGTTTGATCAAGGCTCATCGTAGCCGAGGAGCAAGACGTCTTCGGACCGATGGTGACCTCTTCGGTCGACACTCCCCCACTGCTTTTGGGCTTTCTGCTTTAGATGGGCCGCCCCAACTACCTATTGATCCTCGGAAATATAATAGTCCTTAACAGGGGGTTCTGGGCCCATTAAGTGGCTTTGGGCTTTTTTCCCCCACATTACACATTTGTGGTTTGGCTGTGCCTACTTATAATTTGAAATTTAACATTTTACCCACATGAGATTAACTCAGTTAGATTTCTATAACTCATCTCTATTAAAAACAGAGTTAAATATATAATTTTGCTTAATTTTTATGTCTCTCTTTAAGAAACACAAAAAATATAAAAATACAAAATCAAATAAGATAAAAAAACCTATCCATTAGAATACTTGCATTATGAAAATTCAATCCAGCGCAGGGAACTTAAATTTTTTTCAGCTGCACCTGACCTTGTTTTGTTTCGTTTGTTGGGCAAGAAACCGTTAAGGATTTGACAGGGAAAGTACTAACGAGTAACGACGTTGAACACACGTTCCGACTACCGTTCACGTGAAAGTCAGTGAAAAGTGAAAACAAATTTTTACTTTTTTTTTTGTTTTACTTACATAAGTAAAAGAAAATTAAACAAGGTCTAGACATGGATAGTAACATGACCGATTTAGCCTTTACCCATCGACTTATGCGAGCAATACTACGAGGAGAAAACAGTCTTTTTACTACCAACTCACTCACGCTAAAAGTGCCGATCACCAGCTACCAGGTACAACATAGGCGGCACCTCTGATTTGATTCATTCATCCGTTACAAAAAAAACCTAACAAAGAAGTTAAACAAACATCAACTAGCAAATCTAACACTTACGTAATATTGTACGTGAAAAATCTTTGTCTTTATTTTTATTTTTTTGCTATGTAAATAAATATGCATTTATTTTTAATTATTTTTAATTTAATTTTTTTATACACAGGTACGTAGGAGATTGTTACAAGGAGTGACACACTAGTGAGGCTGATGATAAGGAGATAAAAAAAAAGGGGGTAATCAGATCAATAGCAAAGTGTGTCAATGGCTTCAGAGAACAAAAGCACAGTGGTGAAAATGAGGCCAGGCAATCAAGATGGTTCTTCAAAGGGAAAGCTTATTGATTCAAAGCAGAAATCTGTGAGCTCAAGCAAGCAGCCTGTTGATTCAAAGATGAAATCTGTCACTGCCGTCGCAAAAACTGAGGTACCCATCTGGAATTGAAGTACCTTGCTTTTTTTATTTGTATAATTGTATTAATTCTTTTGAGCTTTAGAATGGTGTTTTTATTGATTGGTTTCTCAGTTGGGTCATTTGGGTATGTGGGATTGATGAATTGCTTTGCTGTGTATTGATTGGTTGTGAGATTTTGAGTTTGGTATGTGGGTTTTGAATCTGTAGTAGATGAGGTTATTTGGATTCTGAAGTTTGCGGATTGGGTTCAAGAAATTGTGATGAATTGGTCAATATGGATGTGGTTTTTGTAAATAAATTTGTACAATTTGCAATGAAAAAAAAGGGTTTGAATTGAACTGCAGAACTGGTTGGTGGAGTAGTATTATTGTATCTTTTATTGGATTCTGGTCCCTTTTATATGAAATCCTCCTCTTTTCTCTATCAATTATCTTGAGTTAATATAGGATATTTTTTCTCAACTGTGAAGGTAAAATCAAAACCAACACCAGGATCCTCAAAACCAACATCGGGATCCTCAAAACCAACATCAGGATCCTCAAAAACAACATCAGTATCCTCCAAAAAGACGACAACAACAACAACAACAACAACAAAGAAGACAGCTACCAGAGTGAGAGAGAAGAAAGTGTATACTTTGCCTGGCCAGAAATCTGATCCTCCTGAAGAGGTTGTGTATCCATGATAACTAATCTATTGTCTTTTCTTTTCTTGAAAAATGCTTACGGTTATTTTATTCCACTTAGACCTTGTTTTTGCTGCTTTTTGTTCGCAGAGGGAACCCCTGAGAATTTTCTATGAATCATTGTCAAAACAGATCCCAACGAGTGAAATGGCAGAGTTTTGGTGAGCTTTCCTTCTATTCTTACAGCCTTTCTCCCTTTGTAAAGTATAATGGAGAATTTATGAAGCAAAATGTTTTAGAACTTGTTCTTCTTAAAAATTTGAAACTTGCTTTATTATGAGTATTGTTATTATTTTCATTGTTTGGTGCTTAGACCATTGGAGGTCATATTATGAGGTTTGGTAGTGTTTAAATCATTGAGATACTATTAATCACATTACTTAGAATTTTTAAGCAATTTCTTAACTATAAATGAAAACAATGGTTACTACTTAGAAATTTAGAAGGAGATTCTTTTGCTCCATTGCCCAGTTGGACATGAGTTATGACCTTTTGTGTTTTTGACCTTTGGGTTGCATTGGCTGATGCTGCCTGAGGTGACAGATGTATTCTCTTGTTGGTTAAGGGTGCATAGAAAGCATCATAATAGTACAATGCGGGCTGCAACTTCTCATTGTATTATTTGGTTAATTTGGAGGGAGCAAAACATCATCATATTCGATGGAGTGGAGAGAGCTGTATTGGAACTTAAGTCTATTTTTGTGCACTCTTTATTAGATATGAAGTGTAGAAAGACAAAGATAAGATAAATTTCATATATGATAGCTAGAGAGAGAGAGAGAAAAAAAAAAAAAACTCTCTCTCAAACGCACACCCCACACAAAACTACTTCCTTAATGTCTACAGTTATTTTTGTGGCTGAAATTTCTTTCAATTTTCTCATCATATACATGTAACTTCTCAAAGAAGTATTCAATGGTGGGAAGACATAATGAGGGTACGAAAACAGAAAACTAAGATGGAAAATATGTTGATGAGTCTTTGGACTTTGCAACATGTTGGGGCAAGATAATAGGCTGGAGCGTGGTGGTGTTTGTCTTTTATAGATGGGTGATATAAGTAACTAAGGGAGAAGTCTCTTTCTATTGCCTGATTAAGAAGTCAAATGTTAGTTCTCTCTGCTGGTTATTCTCTAGGTTCTATTTTCAAATTTTTGTAGTAATTACTTTTTGGACTGTCTGTGAGAGTTGAAGTTGGAGGACTGGAAATGGGAGGTGCATTGATGCTTGGACATGATTTCAATGTGCTGAAACTTTTATGGGAGAAAAAATGATGGTGAAAAAATTATTTCTGATTAATGTTTTGCAGCCTGTATCGGGGCCTCTGAAGGTAGCTGGGAGAACAAATGTGATTAATTTCCCCTTCAAAAGGGTTATGTTCAGGTAATTAAGATATCTGGACTTCACACTTGATGATGGGATCCAATTCTCTGATGCTGCTCCAGATGAGCTTCTTGGGCCTTCGTTGGGTCATAGTATTGATTTCTTTGCAGATTACAGTTATCTGCAGTCATTGGTATAGTAAATGTGCTGTTTCACATTTTCCACCCTAGTTTCTGGTAGGATGCTCCAGAACTTAAAGGTTGATAGAATTGATCATAATACATGTTTTTTGAGTTTTTTCTATCATTTACCTGGCTTAGCAATGGTTTTATGTGTTAGTAATTGAAAATAGTGTTAAAAGCTTGTGGGACAGGGAAGACATGAGCATGTCTTTGGTATAACAGTCGAGAGACACTGTCGACGTGGCTTGAATCATGGAGGTGCACCAAATGTACACAGAAACTAAAGTACATTTGGTGCATCTCCATGATTCAAGCCACTCGACAGTGTCTCTCGACTGTTATACCAAAGACATGCTCATGTCTTCCCAGTCCCACAAGCTTTTAACACTATTTTCAATTACTAACACATAGACCATTGCTAAGCCAGCCAGCGGTCGAGGTTTCGAGGTGAGTGAGTATTATCATTCTCTATCCCCTTCTACTGTCGTTTCTTTCCCGTGGAAAATGGTGTGGCAATCAAAGGTTCCTCCTTGGGTAGTTTTTTTTCTCTTGGACTTCTGCCTTAGGCAAGATTCTAACTACGGATAATCTTCAGAAGAGGCATTTTGTTGTTCTTGAGTGGTGGTATATGTGCAAAAGGTGTGGGGAATATGTAGATCATCTCCTCCTTCACTGTCCTATAGTATATGAGATGTGGAGTATGGTCTTTTGCTTGTTTGGTATTTGTTGGGTGATGCCGCAAAGGGTAGTGGATTTGTTGGATTCTTGGTCATGCAATTCAGGCGACATCGCAATATAGCTATATGGAGGATTGTGCCGCCACTGTTTGATGTGGTGTATCTGGTGGGAACGGAATACTAGAAGTTTTGAGGGATGCGAACGGCCCATTCTTGAGTTTAAGTCTCTTTTCTTTTTTACTCTTCTCAAATGGTTTTTAGTTTTACCATTTTTTCTTGTCTTTTCCTTCTTGTTTTGCTTGATCATTTTAATTTGGTTTCTTGATGTTTTTGCCTCTTTAGTACATTTCCTATGTACTGGACTATGTTTTTTTTAATAAAATTTTTATGTTACTTATCAAAAAAATAAAAGTTTGCATCACATTAAATTATACTCCTTATATGCTAGGTTATGGACCCATGACCTTAACCTCCACCATTTCTTATGGGGAGGAGGTGCTGTCTGAGCTAGAGCTCATTGGCAAGTAAAAAAAAAAAAACAGTCTAAAATCTAAAAAACTTCAAATATCTAATAAATTAAAAAAGGAGAAAGAAACAAATTCCCTGATCACTCTCATCCAATCAAAAAGAGATTAGAAATAATGGTTTTGATTGAGCAAAGAGACCTTAGTTCCATCGCAAGTATCTAGCATTTCTCTCCCTCCAAATTCTCTTGTTTAAGTATTAGGGTATAAAACTCCACACATATGAAATTGTCTCTCCAACTCAACTACAGCTCCCTTGCCAAATTAGGCATAACCCAAGAAATCTCAAATGAAGAGAAAACTAATGACCACAATTCCCTTGCAATAACATAATGTAGGTGAAGGTGATTAACTCTCTCATTGTACATACAATTTAACAGTGATTTCTTGTGCTTCATTAGGTTATCTACTATTAGAGTTTTACCTTTTGCTACTCTCCAAAAGAATAAAAGTCACCTTTGCCAGCACCATTGCCGTTTTAAATGGCTTGTCATAAAATTTGCCACCGTCTCCTTGCAAAAAGTTTGATAACGAAACCACACATCAAAATTCTGATTTGTAAACATTGTTCAACCCATTTGTGATGACTTGGGGATGAGCTGGCCACATATACACTATACTCCAAAAAATTAGTTACAATTAGAGCACTCCATAATAGCTTATATAGCCTAGATCAACCTAGCACATGCTTAATATGGGACTCAATCAAACATTTGATGTGGGACTTAGCACATGCCTATGCAATGCTTTAATAGTCCAAATTTTCACACAAATTCACACAATTTGGACTCAATCAAACGCTTGATGTGGGACTTAGCACATGCTCAATGTTAGATTTAGTACATGCCTATGCAATGCTTTTATTTAGTCCAAATTTTCACACAAATTCACACAATTTGGGATCAATTTATCTATATAAAGGAGTTGGTTCAATTTTGGTCTCTTAAATATGTGGTTGGTTCGATTTTGGCCCCTAAAAAAATGTGATGCCTCAATATCTTGTTAGTCACATAATAAATGGAAAAAACGGAGGGACTGAATTGTTCCCTTTTTTAAATTTTAGTGATCAAAACTGAACTTTTTAAATTTAAGGGACCAAAATGGAACCTACACCAAAATTTAGGGACCAAAAGTATAATTTATCCTTATTTAATAAATTTCAAAACATATACCAGCCAATTCTAAAGTGCTTCTATAAACTTACACCGTATGTATCCTTAACCTCTGCAGGGCATCAATGACCCAAGGATTTTGCTACCCTGCCTCAAAGAAGATTCCTAACTGTAGCATATTGCCAAAGCCAATTCCTTAAAAGAGCTTGGTTGAAAAGCTTTTTAATACCCAAGCCTCTACATTGTACTGGGGACCAAACTGTAGCCCAAATCACCAAGTGGTGCTTAACTTCATTCCCTATCCCTCCCCTAAACAATCCTTTTGCAATTTCTCAAAATCTCTTGGCAACTAGAATGGGAAAAACTGATATAAAGTAAGTAGGTAAGTTAGATACAGTGCTTTTGATTAAGGTGACTCTTCATCCTTCTAATAAATATATTCCCTCCCTCTTTCTGACCTCCTATCCAATTCTTTCCACAGTAACATCCTGGGCTGATCTAGTCCGATAAGGTATAATCTAGGTGGCAAACCCAAGTAGGTGACTAGAAGGGCCACAGAAGGTTAAGGCGATAGTAGAGTAGCCTGAGCACAAGAATATCAATGATGTTCGAAGTTTTCATGGGCTTACTACTTTTTACCGTAGATTCATGTGAGGGGTTAGCACAATTGTGTCTCTTGTCATTAATTGTGTGAAGCAACTAAGCAAGCAATGTGAGTTTAAGCGGAAAAGCACTGCTACCAAAGCATGTTTAAGAAGGTTAAGAGGAAGATGACTCTTTAAGGAACACTTCTTAAGGTTCACATATAATCCTCTCCTCCAAATGGGGCAAACTTGTGATGGTTCAATTGTTGCTCCTTAGTTTTACTACAAATGAGAATATCATCAAAGTACACTATGAGGAATACCCATGAAAAGGCCTTAGGACTTGCATCAGCAGTCATCACTGGTATGAAGGTGCTAGGGGTATTAGACTCCTAAGAACTCTAGAGGATGGATGTGAAACATTTAATTCACTCATTTCAAAATGGATGGATAGGAATTTAGGAACTCAATGGTAGATTTACCCTAAGAACTCTAGAGGATCCTAATCCTTACAAGTCTCTCCTCTTAGTGCTCTCTTTCTCTCTCTAGCACACGCACGCACGCACACACTCACACATCCCCACGGGCTCTCACTTCACCAATCAGGTCCCAAAAAAAAAAAAAAAAACTTATCTCTACCTTAGAAATTCTCTCTCTCTCTTCTTTTCTGGTTTTATGATTTTTTGGTATGGTTTGTGATTTTTTTACAATAGACAATGATGCTTTTATATAAGGTCATCTACCACATTGCACTTAGACTTGCACTGTTCAATTATGATTTGTTTGTTTTGTCTCCTCATAAATAAGGAAACGGGATACATTGAGAAGATGCTTTTTGATTCCTCTTGAATTGAAGCTATTTTTTTATTTCTGTTTTTCTAAAATTCATTTTGAGCCAAACTTGTTTTCTGGCTTAGAAAACAGAAAATTGGTTTTGAAACCTGAAAACTAATTGAAAAAGAAAAAGGTTACAATAAATGGCCTAAGATTCAAGTAAATAGTTGCTTTTTATATTTCACATTAACTTTATCATATAAGCAGTATTTTCCCCATTTGTTCAAACTATAATGGCTAAGTTTCTAGTTTTCAGTTGTAGGAGTCAGAGTTCCAGTAACTTTTCTAATACAATGAGCTGAAATTTTTTAAATAATGGTTGTAAACTCCAGAAATGTTACAAATATTGCAAAACGATTTTTTATTATTATTAATCCTTGGCACCTTAAGTTCTGGATTCCATCTTCATGTAGGCAATTTGCAGATTGCAATTAAGTCATTAATCTAAAGTTTTAGAAAAATGATATGTCCACAACATTTTTACAACAAATCCTAAGTGTTAAGTTGTTACTAATTGTTATTGTTGGGGCAAAAAAGTAATCTTAGTGGTGGGTTAAAGTTAAACTAGTAACAACTAACCACCTATGATTTGTTGTGAAAATGTTGTGGACATAACACCTCTCAAAGTTTTCTTATGTAAATTGTAGTCAGTAAAGGGAAAAATTATTGTTTCACCTCATTTGGCCGTACCCTTTCATATTTCTGCTCAGAATTGTCTACAAATTCAGTGCTCCAACTCCCATGACCTGACTGGTTGGCAAACAGTAGCTGAACTTTTGTGATATTAGGTGGACTAGGATTTGAAAATCCAAACCAACTTAAGACTTCTTTTCTGACAAGGCGCTCAGCAACTCAAGCTTTGATCTGATGTACATTATTATAACCTATCTGCATTATAGTGGTGTAAATATTAAAAATTCAACTATAACTAGGAATCTAAAGATAGGTAGTCTCCTTCAACTGTTTTAGAGTTTTATCCAAGGTGGAAGTTGTTACAGGCCCCTCGCATTCTAAATCATGTTTTAAAATATATTTGATATTTGGATACCACAATAATGGTAATCATTGTGCACCAGTTCAAACAATTTGGTTGATCTGAAGTAGTTTGAACTAATCAAGCTGAGCAAGCTGTTAAACATTTTTCTTGTGTTGAGGTTGGCCTTCACCATGACCCAAGAGCACCTCAGCTACAGTCCTCATTTAAATTAGTTCAGATCCTCCACATTCCTTCTCTAGAATTATGATCCAGTGGTTCCAGAGTGTACGCATAAGAGAATGTAGAAGATGCACCAAATACCCCACATTTTCTACTAAACTTTTACAACTAGTTAAAATGTAGCATCCGTTGATAAATGATCTCAGACCCTATGGTTTAAACCATAGGGTCTGAGACTCTAAAGAGTGTATTGACTCGCTTTCTGTGGTTAACTTTCAGCCTAGCTGGGCTATTGCCAACATTGTTAGTAATGTCCTCAATTCTAGTGTCTTTCCTTTCATGCTCTTTTGTTTGGGTTCGGAGAGCTGGCAATTTTGCTGCCCATGTAGCTGAAAGATTGCTCTGAACTCCAACGTGTCTTTATGTTTTAATAGGATAGTCTGCCACCGGTTTTAGCCGATGCTTGTAAGGCAGACTTCCCCCCTTGTATTTCCCTCGTTTAAGTTAATGACATTGAGATTATCAAAAAATAAATAAATAAATGAAATCTGAGAACTACAGGTTAAATTAATGGAACTAAAGTGCAGAGTTGGCTTCTCAGAGCTTTCTTTACTTTATTAAGTTACTGTCATGTTTAAACTCCATTATATTTCACAACACAACAAATTAGAATTCTCAGTTCTCTACCATGCCTCGGGGAAATTTTTTTTTTCAGGAACAACTATTACATATATGGATACCGTTCTTCCCAAATACATGCAAGACCTAATGTCCATCTTTCAAGCTCACTTCTAATTGCATTCATACTTTCCTTTGAGATCAATATTCTGAATTAATTTGTTCAAACTGAAATAAACATGGGGATGAGTTTCTTAATGATTTTGAAAGAGGTACTTGACTTGGACAGTCATCACGCATTGTTGATGTGTGTATCCACTATCAAGTTGTTTTATTGTTGAATATGCCATATTTACCATTATTTTCCTGTGTAAAATAGTCAGTGCTGAGTGATTGGGAAATAATTAACATATTTCAACTTGCAGGATGATGGAGCATGGCCTGTTACCCCTTGAAAAAGCTAAAAAAGCATATGAGAAGAAGCAGAGAAGGCAAAAGGAACATCGAATGGGAACTCCTATTAAATCTGTAAAACCTCCAAGTAAACCTGAAAGTTCACAGAGGCAGCAGCAGGCATCAAAGAATGGCAATTTAAAAGCTAAGAAAAAAATCCTTAACGAGAGTGACGATGATGATGACTTCATTCTAAGTCCCAAGAGAAGGAAATTGTAAGAAAAAAGCCCCTTCACTGTCTTTAGCAGTGTAACTCTAGATATTGCTTCATTAGATTCCTTTACATTTAACTGCAAAAAGACTAGTGTTGTGAAACAACATAACAAATAATAGACATTCTTTATATATTTTTTTCAATTTATGGGAATAATGAGCAGAGACGAATTACTGAATTCAAGTCCATATGGTGTTTTTCTACTTGATGTTCCAAATTTAGTTCCTTCATCACACATTCTTAACTAACTCTCTTAAAAGTATATCTTGTTTCTCTGGGATTATTGCTTCAAAATAGCTTATTAACTATACTTTATTGGTTTTATTGATAGCCTGATTGGCAATCTTCATAGGCACTACAACCTATGTAACCAAACAAATTTATTATAGCAATGTTTCCTCTGCTTTTCATGGACCCTTATGCTCTCCATCAATTTTAACCATGTGTAGCTGGGAAAGCCAAACATGGAGTGTAAATTTCTGTCTGACCGTAAATTGAATCATAGATGGTTTTGATTATATAATTAGGATGTCCTTTGACCAAAAGGAGCTACTAAATGGCTTGTATTGACATAATTTAGATGATGAATTCTGAATAGTTTCTCTTACAATGAAATCTTGACTATTTTTTTTACCAAAAGATAGAAATTAAACGATTGCTACCTGCTTCTTGCTTGTTTGACAAATTAAGTTACAATGTCTTCAAGACCAGTCCTCAAGCTACATATATAGCCATGAGTAGCAGTTGCATTAAAAAAAATGGAGCTTCTAAATAATCATACGAGTGTTATGGGAACACCATTAGAAAAAGAACAAGGTTTCTGGAAAAGCATGGTCAATATCATATGTGCCTAAATTGCACGTGAATAGAACTGAAAGAAACGGTATCATTAAATGTGATACAACTAACAGCAAGAAAAATATATGATAATCTGGTCCACCCCATGTGTGGGATTAATGCCTAGAATTGAGCTCCATGAATGGGCTTTTATGGATTTTTATACGTCCCAACAACACACACACACACATGAATACTGTATAGTGAATTTAAATATTTTGTGAATGAAAGTCTTAACATATTCATTCACTGTAATGATTATGAATTTATGAAAGAAAGCTATCAGATCCAGTATTCAGGTTCCACACTGATTTGCACGGAGTTAAATTTTGTAAAACCTTAATTAATATATCTTTCAAGTATGGGCAATCCATGTGACTAAAAATAAGCATATGAAGCCGCAACACTTGCCTCCCACTTCAGTCCAGTCCCATTTATATGTAAATCGAACCAAGTTTGAAGATTTCGAAGATTCATATGTTTGTAAGCATTTAATGCAATATGTAACAAATGTCTTACACGTGGTTTTGTAGAATGAAAGCAAAGGTCTCGGGGGAAAAAGAAAAAGAAGAAAACTCTTAAATTAGTACATGGGATTGAGATTGTGTCAATAGCTTTCAACTTGTAGTTGTAGGGACACTAGCTAGATAGGACAGTTCCAGGTTGTGCTTAATAATGGAACTTAATATTTTATGGGTTAGATTTATAGTGGGTACAGAAAATGTTGGATACACACAAAATTTGACAGTTGTTTTTTTGAAATATTGAGATTGATGCAATATTTCTTTCATACATTTTTGACTGGAAAATGGTTTGGAATTGGTAAAATGCCTAACTTATCGTATATTTTGTCCTACTTATATGACGCTATATTTATATTTATTACATCTAAAAGCTTAAGATAAACATAAAGATAAATATGAAACACTCAGCGAAGGTGCCCTTGTACTTTGAGAATTCTCACTGTCTGTCATGCAGTTACTTCAGCTATGTGGTTTCCAGGTTTATCATTATGTCTTGATTCGGTTATTCTTTTAACAGTGAATTTCGACTGTGCCAAGCAACCCTATATGCCGATTGCCGAATGTGCATCAGCCCAAAAAGGCTCATAAAACAATCTGTGTGTCTGAGGTACTTGTGGGAAAAATCAAAACCAGACCAAGGCTGCTAAATGATTTTCCTGACTTCTTCTAGATAATCCTAGGAAGTAACTAATGGGTACCGACTCTTGTCTTGGGTTTTCATGGTTCTTACTTTATTTGTGTAGGCACAATTTTTTTAAATTTTTTTTTTATCTAGTTAGGGCATGCATCAATTATCTTTAAAAAAAAAATTATTAAAAATTGAAAAATTGACAAAAAAGTAATTTTTTTTTCCTAGAATAGATAATTAATGTATACCTTAAGACATACATTAGTAAAACTCATTTTTTTTTAATTAATACAACTATATTTCAACTAATATTTTAGCGATTAATTAATAAGTTTTCAACAAAATCCTACGTCCAAATACACAAAATCTATTTTTAGCTTTCTTCTCACTTTTTTTCCCTCAAAGGAATTATGCACTAAAATATAATTAAATTGGCTTGATTAAGACCTTATTTGTTACATTGTTTGTCTCAATAAAATTTATACACAATTAGTTTGTAACTCCATGCATATGCATGGATATATTTAAAAGATACACATTAAGATGTATAGTATAATTCTTACATATATAATTTAAATATTATTGATAGTTGTAGGGACTGGGTTTGAGCGCCTCTACTGTTGGATGAGTGACTCAAGCCCAACTAGCCCAATACAATGAACTTGTAGATAATGAGTTTAAGAATTAGGCCTTAGTAAGGATTACAGCGGCTAGTATGATGGTCAACACAATCATACATAGAGGAACTGAGATTTTTTAAGAAAGCTTGTTCTCGGCACAGTCCGATGAGTCTTTTGGTCGTTCTTCCATCCGCCCCTCTCTTGATCTGTTTTTCCCTATTATATAGTCCTTCTCCCATAATCTTTTTCTTTTACTTGTTGATCATCCACGCCTCCCCCTCTGATTGCCTGTCTCATCAGCCACTTTACCAGCACTCCTGTGAGTTGCAGCAACCAAGGCAGCATTGTTCAAATGTCACATCTCCATTAACGCGGCCAAAGAGTTAGGTGTGCACACTTAATGTTGAGGTGACAGATTCTCCTTGAACTGTTCCCCCACCATGCTTCTCTGGACGACACTTTGTATTTGTCCTTTCTCCTGGGATGCTCTAGGAGGCGACCTGTGATGCCCCACTGCTTCCTTCTCTTATGGTCTTGTTTGGCCGAGGACAGGATTGTCCTCGGCAGCGTCATTGGGCAAGTTGTACTTTTCTCACTTCGTCCTCGGGCATTTCCTCCTTCTTGGCAAGGGCCTTGGGCTTAGTATGAAGTTGACTGGGGTCACCAGATTCTTAGACCCCACAGTAGTCATTCGTATTTTCATTTTTAACTCTTTAAAAAGTCTTGTAAGAATGTTATTAGGTAGAAAATGTAAATTGTCTATTTTTTTAAAAATATTTTTATGTTCATTAATTCTAGATTATTTGGTTTTGTACACAATTACTCACTTGAATGGATATTTATGATATGAACTCATATTTGATTCCAAAATTAAGAAATAAAACTCTCTCTAAAAATAAATAATTTAGGAAACATGGCACAAAATTGGACTTCAATTATAGAATCTAATTGGACTCTCTCTCTCTCTCTCTCTCTCTCTCTCTCTCTCTCTCTCTCTCTCTCTCTCTCTCTCTCTCTCTCTCTCTCTCTATATATATATATATATATATATAGGTTATAGATGACTTATAAATTTGAACTGTTTTTAGTTATAAAAAAAGGCTCATAAATATAAAATCATTCAAACTTTCTCTTCTTCTAATTTTATATATAGTATTAGATATATGATTATGTTTTTTATGATTTATTTATATTGGACTCCTCATTTTCTATTCTAAATTAACTCATTTGGCACAAAAATTAAAAAACTTCAATTAGATGGGACATGTACCGTAAAATTAAACTTTAATTGAAATCCAATTTTTTCATTGAACTAATTAACTTGGTACAAAAATTTAAAAACTTTGATTAGATGAAACATGTAGTGCGAAATTAGACTCTAATTGAATTTCAATTTGAAATCTAATTGGATTTTCTCTCAGTTTTATATATATATATATATATATATATAGATGACTTATTAACTTGAATTGTTTTTAGTTCTACAAAAAAAAAAAAAAAAAAAAAAAAAAAAGCTCATAAATATATAATCATTCAAAAATTATGTTGTTGTTGTTGTTGTTTTTTTTTTTTTTTTTTTTTTTTTTTAATTTTTTATGGTTTACTTATATTGGGCTCCTTGTTTTTTACACTAAATTAATTCATTTGGTACAAAAATTTTAAAAATTAGATTAGATGGCACACATGTCGCAAAATTAAATTCTAATTGAAATTTAATTTTAACATTGAATTAACTCAATTTAAAAACGTAGATTATATGGGACACGTGGCGTAAAATTAGACTTCAATTGAATTCTAATTTGAAATCTAATTAAATTTTTTCTCAGCTTTACCTACTATTATTATTATTATTATCATTATTATATAGATATATAGATTATTCATTGTTAGGAAATTTAGAGCCCAGTAGGTTGATATTACCAATTTTTTATGTCAATTCAATTAGTTAGCCAATTATACTCTTGGATTCTGATTGCATTAGACAATGTACATAACCAATATTGCACTTTAGAGTTTAGATTCATTAATGTAGTTGGTGATGAAGAGATTTACTTGACACAAAACCTTAGGCCCACAACAAATAAACGAATCAATCTCCCTCTCTAATATCTGCTTAGGTTGACTTAAGTGTTACCTTATATATTTTGCATGCGTAGCATACAAAAGCAAAGGCATAAGTAGTCTATCAAGGGCGGGCCTGAATTTCAGTAATCTCGAAGATCGATAGGTCAAGTGCTGTCATGTTTATAGTCAAGTTTAAGTGAAACTCGATTTGTCAAGGAATAATACTAGAGATATAAACTATTTTATAAAATATTTTACAAATTGCTGATGTGGTAAGTGATTATTGGTAATAAAAAAAGTGATATTAATGATAGACCTAGATGATAACCAATAAGAGGTTGACCATATCAATATTTTGTAAAAATGTTATAAAATAATTTATGTTTGTAGTACTACTCTTTTTCCAATGCAATCTAGCTAACAGTAACAGAATTTATAGTGAGATGCTCTCAAATCTTCGTCTTGATCTTCATGTATACCACCAAAAATTACATGACCCTACATACGAGTAGGGAATATATCATAGTACAATATTATTGGTGTATCTTGTATTAAAACATGCATGATACAAGTGCTAGCTCGCTGGCAAATAATTTCACCATATATGTCACTGCCTCCGTACGCACGCATATCCTAGAACTGGGCCAAAATGGGGATATACCATTTTCAGCCAAACTTTCAGCAAAATGCCCCATGTTTGAAACTATTTAGAGATATGCTCCTGTTTTAAACTTGATTTTCTAAAAATCGAGTTTCAATGAAAAGCCTGATTTGCTAAAAATCGAGTTAAGAGCAATCAACTTAAAAAAAAAAAAAAAAAAAAAAGCATGGAACTCGAGTTCCATGCAAAATTTTTCAAGAAACTCGATTTTTAGTAAATCGAGTTTTTCATTGAAACTCAATTTTCTAAAAATCGAGTTTCAAAACGGGGCATATCTCTAAATAGTTTCAGACATGAGACATTTTGCTGAAAAGTTTGGCTGAAAGGAGTAAAACCCAATTTTGGCCCCTAGAACTGAATATCTTCATATCAAATGTTGAAGGTGGTGAGAAATATCAAATTAAACATAGCAAAAAATGGTGTGTTTTGTATTCATTTTCAGATTTTTGTGGGACCCATCACTAAGAATTTTGTTTGGCTTTGTATTTTGTATTCAGTTTTCATTTTTTGTATCTAAAAAAAATTAGATTTGAATACAAAAACTGAATACATTTTTGGTGTTTTATTTTCTTGAAAATGAATATAGTGGTATTTTCGTAAAAAAATCAAATTTGTGAGTCCCACTATCACTGACTTGTTACGTCAAAGAACTCTCTCCCTCTCTCTCTCTCTATTTGTTGGTGGTTAGCATAATAATAATAAAAATAAAATAAAATAAAATAAAAGTGAAAAGAAAGACAAAGCAAAAAATAATATCAAACAAAAAAATAGATGAAAAAAAAAAAGTACAAGATTTGAGTATAGAAAATGAGTACAGAAAATAAAAATAGAAAATGAATACAACGTCAACACAAACCAAACCAACCCTAAATTTGGAGATGGTGATAACAATATCAGCCTATCAAGCTTGGCTTGTTTCTACCATCTATATTTGATTCGATATCATATGGTATGACCCAGGTGGTCGAGGCAATGAAGCCACGGAACGATTTGCAAAATCAAAAAGTGTGGCCGTGGATTTAAGTTCCCTCTCATTCATTTGTTTGTATGATAGCTAGAGGCACTTCGATTCACAGCTTTTTTAACCGCGGCGACTGATAATTGAATATGGGACCAAACACAATTTTTCATTAACAGCTCATGTGTGAAGGTACAATCATCACCTTCTGGAAGTATATACCACATGCA
The DNA here is from genome assembly GCF_002906115.3 of Quercus suber. NCBI lineage: Eukaryota > Viridiplantae > Streptophyta > Magnoliopsida > Fagales > Fagaceae > Quercus > Quercus suber. Next base: position 643,188 of record NW_027069584.1, on the reverse strand, counting down.
AAATGAGGATGTAAGAGGATATATGATACTATTTACTGGTACATGGAATTTGAAACATAATCATTGAGGCCGCCTTAGCTAGGAAGCCAAGAAAATTAAGTATTGTTTATTGTTTTTTAGGTTGAGTAAGAAAGTAAGTATTGAAGCCGCCTAGGAAGCCAAGAAAGTAAGTATTGTTTAGTAATTTTTTTTTTGGCTAGGTAAGAAAGTAAGTCGTTGGCGGCAAGTGCATATTGGAGGGACTCTAATTAAGTAATTAATATAATATATACTTGTATAGGAATATCACTTGACCCAAAAGTTAAGTTTATGACTTAGGCCCAACTATGTTATATTAATTATTCAATGTGAGACTTTAGTAACAATCTTTTCCTTACGTGTGGGTCTTTAACTATCTATGGGCTTTTAGACCTCTATTTAGGTCATGATCAAATCTTACTCACTCATTCCTTGATCCAAAACTTAACCCTATGAGTTTGAAACCAAATATGTTATATTAATCACTTACTCTTATCATTGTTATTCAATGTAAATGTGAGACTTCAGTAACAATTTTTCCCTCACATGTGAGTCTTTGACTACCTATGAGCTTCCAGGCCTCTATTTAGGCCATAAACAAGTCATACTCACTCATTCCTTGATCCAAAACTTAAACCTATGAATTTGAACTCAATTATGTTATATTACTCACACAATCTTATCATTATTATTCAATATGAGACTTTATCAATAATCTTCCAATTGTGTGAGTCTTTGACTATCTATGGGCTTCCGAACCTCTATTTAGGTCATGAATAAGTCATACTCACTCATTCCTTGATCCAAAACTTAAGGCTATGAGTTTGAACCCAATTATATTATATTAATCACTCACTTTTATCATTATTATTTAATATGGGACTTTACTATTAATCATAATAATCATCTAGGGGTGTCAATGTTCGACATAACCCGCGAACACGACACGAACCCGACACATATTTTTTCGGGTTAGGGTTGGGCTTTAATGAGTTTAGGTCATAAACGGGTTGACCCGAAAACAACATGATAAGAAATGTGTCATAAGCAGGTCAACCTGCGTAACCTGCAATAGACACGTTTGACACGTCAATTTATTTGTGTCAACTCGAAATGACCTATTTAACACAACCCGTTTAACTCGTATAACAAATAAATATTTACTTTATTTTAGATTTGTCGAATACCTTTTATATCCAACATATATTTTAAATTAAAAAAAAATGAGTAATTACAAAAACTTACAATGGATATAATTGGAAATTGAAACTTTGCAGACCCTAGAACTACTAATACTTTTTCTTTTTTTTCTTTTTTTTGGCATAAAACTTGCACAAATGAAATTGGATGAGCTTGTGGAAGATGTTATGAATTTGGACATCAACAAATAATCTATGGATGATAATCGTGGTCATAGTTAGGATTAGTCTACTGTTTGCTCGAATTCTTTTAATATTGATACTTAGCATTTGGCGAGTTCCTATGATATTATATTTTTGTTGAACTATGTTTTTTATTTTTGTTAAACTTTGTTATTTTGAATTTGGGTTAAAGTGTATGCACTTCTTTTGGAGTGTAAAAACTTTATTTCTAGATAAATGTTATATTTTTGTTGAACTATATTATTTTGAATATGGGTTAAAGACTTGAAGTGTATGCACTGCTTTTTGAGATGTAAAAAATTATTTATAAATGAATGTTATATTTATTATTATGCAAGTTAAAATGAATTGTGTTATATTCGTGTCAACCTAACACGACTCGTTTATTAAACATGTCAAATAAGTTGGGTCAAGTCAGCCCGCCTTATTAACAAGTCGGGTTAGGGTTGAAGGATCATGACACGATTATTGAATGGGTTGGGTTAGGGTTGAGCCATTTAGTTGAATACTTCTACGTCGACATGACACGAACCCGACATGCTAACCCGAATTGACACCCCTAAATCATCCAATTGCTTATGATTTTTTTTCCTGCATGTCATTCTTGACTAAAAGTTTAAACTTATGAGTTTAAGTCTAAATATGTTTACTTTTCTATGGGCTTCTAGATCTCTATTTGGGCCATAAACAAATTCTACTCACTTCTCCTTAACTATGATAATTTTTTCCTTCTTAGCTTATCATTCTTGATCTAAAAACTTAAACTTTTGAGTTTGAGTTAAATTATATTATATTATATTAATTACATATTCTTATTATTATTTAACGTGAGACATCACTAATATGTCTGTTCTCAACATAATTATTGAGGCCGCCCTACGAAGCCAAGAAAGTTACCTATAAGTTGCCTAGACATTTGACTGATTGCGTGAGACTTTTATCTAAATAATATTATCTCTAACCTAATTTGAGGTTAGGTAATCTAGGAATCATATATCAAGCCGTACTCATGAGTCATAAAATCAATTCCATGATTATCCTAACATAAATACTGTTCTAGTTGCTCTCCAAAACACTTGCAGTTCTATTTCAAGTTTTTTTGGTTTTTGTCCAGTACTATTTCAATTTACTTGTACGTAGAAGTATATTCCAACTTCTCGGAGTTATGAATGAGTACAATATGCATAGGATTTAAATGTTATACAGACTCTCTATAAAATCCAATATATTTACATCATTGATCATCCAATTAAAGTCACATCATATATATATATATATATATTTAACAGAAGATTTTGTAGAGAGTCGTTGTGAAATTCAAAATTCAAATCCATACAGATACGATCGCATGGCTAAATAATTATTACACATTTCATGAAGCTCTTGTATTCATCGTTTGCCCGGGCATTCACAATGATAGATTTTTTGCATTTACAACAATAAAATGTACCATTCATAAAGTCTTACAATGATAAGGAGATCGTATATCTATGCTGGAAACTGCAAATTTTTTTTTTTTTTTTTTTTTTGACGGCATATGATCAATAACAATTAACATGTAGGGTAAGTTCATTTATTATGAATTTTGATTTAGCCACTGTGTAATCGTGGGTGACCACAAATTGAGTGCCACAGATGGACCTTGGGTGCGACATAGTTGTAATGTGGTTGGGACCCAGATAGGGTGTGGACTCATGTTTGGTGGCAGAGATGTAAGTAAGGAGATCAATGTAACTACTACCAGTCCAGAAGGCTCTGTATTGGACAATAATTAGTCCATTCTTATAGGCCCCTACAACAATTATGTGGTATGCACCATGCACCCCCCAAGAAAAAGGAAAAAAAGAAGGTTTATAAAAAGAAAAAAGAAATGTTAACCGATACTCTTAGAATGGTTAACAATTTATTTAAAGAAAATTTTTATGGAAAAAGAAAAAGAAAAAATTAATATTTTGATAACTTTTTTCATTTTCTATATAAGTAGTGTCAAAATTTTCTTAAAATAGAAAGTTAACTATTGCCCTCAGGGCACTCATTAGCACGACCCAATAAACCATTATTCTATTTTCAAGACTTCCAAGTGCTTGATGATTTCTGCACCTATAATGTCTTTATCTTTTAGTACTCTACTGAAAAAGAATTTTGGAACATTTTCCGTGGAGCAAGGTAAAGATAAAAGAGTGCGGAAAAGGATAAATTCATATCAACACCCTATCTTTGTTGTCCTCTTAATGAATTCAGGTCTATGTCTGTGGTAATTCTATAAGCCTGTATATATGTGTTGAAAGTTGAAACTACATGTTGATATAGGCATCTCTTTCATATTTTTCAGTGCTTCAAACTGCCTTTGTTTTTCATGGTTACAACAGAATTAAGTCAATTTATATTTTGTATGCATTCACTTTTGTTACACAAGGCCAAAAAGAATTTGTAGGGATATGATCTTTTTTGTACAATAACTTATGGATTCCGATAAGAAAACATTTTTGACAAACAAGTTAATTTAAAGGTCTTGTTCCTTCAATGAGACAAATAAATTTATAGGTCTTGATAATTTATTTTATTAGTAAAATCTCTGATGAATAAAAAATTTGACGTTCAATCACTGCCTACACTAAAAATTAGTTAATATTTTAGTCTAATAATAAAAAGTTATCATCAGTAGTAGACGTCATATGTTAAAAACTATCTTAAAAAAAGAAAGAAAGCAAGCAACATAAACCAAGTTTAATAATACGCCATAATACCTTTTCGTTTCATTCTTTGAGCTAAATATATGGCATAGTACCTTAAGTCATACTTGTAAGCGCCATGACTATTTTTTAGAAGTAGCTAGCTAGAAAAACAAGATGCTTCGATTAAAAACTTGTTTCTGACGGCACTTCTCCAATAAATAAGATAAACTACTGTAGTTTCTCTTTGTTGTATTGAATATATATGACACATTGTGGAATATCATTAAAGAAAAACAGTTAGCAGAACTGTAGAAGCTTGGTGCAATGAACACCTGGAAGGTTTTTTTGCGAGCGGATAATAGTATAATCGCAATGCTTTTTCGATTGATGAATTGGGTCCATGGTGAAATCTCAAAAGCTGTTTCGGTTTGAGTCCGGACCAAATGAATATGGGCCTCATGTTTTTGAACAATGTCATATTGTTAACTTTTTGCGAAAAAATAAAAGATGATAGTGCTAAGGAAAAATATTATAACGTACGCACCGTATATATACTGTTCATGATTTTACATCCGACGTCTACATTATTTAAGTTTTTTACATTTAAAAAAATGAAAGCCACGATTTGTACAGATGATTTACATAAGAACGTGTGTGAAAATTACTGTCGCATTGCTAATTATACTCTAACAATAGTTTCTAGGACCTCAAAAATATCAATCATAACAAAGAGATCTCAATAAAATAATACGAAAGTGGCAAGTGTAAACCTCTTAGGTTGCTACCTCAAATTATAAAGAAAATGGAGAGTGTATTTGTATCCGATTCCGCACCAACCAACTTGATCAAACTTGTGATAAAGATATATATATATATATATATATTTACGTAAGTGGCAAGTGTAAACCTCTTAGGTTGCTACCTCAAATTATAAAGAAAATGGAGTGTATTTGTATCCGATTCCGCACCAACCAACTTGATCAAACTTGTGATAAAGATATATATATATATATATATATATATGAAAATGAAAAGGGCAAAATGGTGATCTGCATGGGTGTATGGGGTTGGTAAATAGAGAAGAAGATGAGATCATAAGATAAAGAAGATAAGGGATAAATGAACAGTGCAACACAGGTGAAAGTAGAAAAGATAAAAAAGTTGAAAATTAATGGGGTTGCGTGGTACCGGAGAGAGGGGACCCCATTCTTCTTCCATAGGGTCTAGCAGGGTGTCCCATTTCTTTTGCAAACCTCTCTTCTCTCTCTCTCTCTCAAACCTTATAAGTGTTGTGTGACTCATTAGGAAATGATGGAAAAAAGGCCTTAATGATCAATCACAAGGTGCATTCCCTTTCTTAGCTTATATAACCCTGTTTTCCTCTCATCAATTCAATTCCTTTCTCTTTTCATATCAAACCCACTTCATTGATCTTTTCAATCTTTGTATACAATCCAAACTGAAACTAGTCCTCCTCATTGCCTTTTTTTTTTTCTCTCTGTCACTTCCAAACAATAACAAGTAACTGTTTGACCAATAAGTGAATAACAATGAGCATGAATGAACTCCAACAAAACTCAGAAACAGAAAGCACTTCAAACTCAAACCCATCATCCCCATCCTCACCTCAACAACAACAAAACCCAAAAAAAACCAAGCGTAATATTCACGAGCGTGACTCAGGAAAACACACGGTGTACCGTGGAGTCCGCATGAGAAACTGGGGCAAATGGGTGTCTGAAATCCGCGAGCCACGCAAGAAATCACGCATATGGCTCGGAACTTTCCCAACTCCAGAAATGGCCGCTAGAGCTCACGACGTTGCTGCTCTTAGCATCAAAGGTAACTCTGCCATTCTCAATTTCCCAGAGCTCGCTGACTCTCTGCCACGCCCTGCTTCACTAGCCCCACGTGATGTTCAAGCCGCGGCAGCCAAAGCAGCCCAGATGAGCAAGTTTGATTCTTTAGCTCCTTCGGCTTCGTTGTCTACATTGGTTTCAGCGATGGACTTGTCTAAGGAGTCAGAGGAGTTGAGTCAGATTGTTGAGTTGCCGAGTTTGGGGACGAGTTATGAGTCAGAGCAGGATTTTAGTAAGGAATTTGTGTTTGTTGACTCGGTGGATGGCTGGGGGATGTACTCGCCGCCATGGTTTCAGACTAATATGGAGAATTTTGGAGCAGAGACTAATATGACGCTAAATAGCTTTGAAGGTTTATTGTGGGAATGTTAATTGCTCTGTTTTTTCATTTGTGGATGTGAATGTGAGTGTCCTACCTAATCTTTTTTCTTTCTTTCTTTTGGTTTAAAACCCTTCTTTTTTCTATCAAGGGTCTAAAACCTCTCTTTGTCTATGTCTCCGTGTGTGTTTTATGTGTGTGTCTCTGTATTTTCTGTGATTAATACTAATCTTCTCTTTATCTAGCTAACTGTACAGTGTTAGGATGGGGAAAAAGGAAAATGTCAATAATTTGCTTGGCTTGACTGGTGTAAAGTGTTTGCAAATCAAAGCTTCTTTCTCTAGTATAATAAGTATAATAATGTAGCTCGAACTCCCAAAAAGGTTCAAAGTCTCGTCTAAGATATATAACCTTGTCCTTGGTTTTGTATCAAAAACGTAAACGAAATTCTATGAAAAATCTGGTTAAAAAAAAAAAAAAAGGGTGAGAAATTTACCATGTTGTTGACTTGTTATCCATCACCTTCACATTGTGCTTTTCATTATTGAATTAAGTTAAAATGAAAAAGCAATCACAAATATATATTTATGATGTTCAATTGCTACATCAAATAGAGATGGAGATTTGAATTTTAGTTCTTTCATAAATAAGTGATACTAACCGACCAGTCTTATGAGCAATCGCAAACGTGAAAAAAGTCAATAAATGCTGTGCCAAAAAGCCTAGGTTCTGCTCAAGAATGGTCCCTAGCTATTCGCCTACTCCTTCCACTCATGGACTTCAATTCTGATGGTTTTGAATGTGCAGGATTTGGTTTCATGTGTAATGCTAATCTAATCTTTAAAGTTATTGAATTCGACCACTACACCGTAAGTCTATTACATTAAATATTAATATAACAAAATTAGTATAATGGTATTAGACATAATATCACATCTAAAAATTAAAAGTCATTGCAATAGTAAATTATTATGTTAACAATAATTAGTTGTAATAATTTATAATTTTTAGTTGCAATAGAGATTTTAATACTAAATTGAATTTAGAAATTTTTTTGCAATAACTTAAATTGAAGGAATCAATTTTTTTTAACAACTTAAATGGAAGAAACCATTGTAATAACTTGATACCAATTATATATTTTGCAATATATTATAATAGATCAAAATTTCAAAGAGATGGCTTATTGTAATAACTAAAATATCAATTATTTTACAATCTATTGCAATGAAAACCATGAAGCTACAATGAATATATTATTACAATGATCTAATTCTAATTATTTTACAATCTATTGTAAAAAAAAAATGAAAAATTTAACTATTACAATAAATATACTGTTGCAATAATTTGAACCCAAATTATTTTTGTCAATTCTTTACAATCTATTATAATAAAATTAATGAAATAATAGCCTATTATTACAAAATATTCGAAGTAATAAATTGTTTATTGCAATAGCAAATATATTATTACATCAAAATTTTCATTAAAATATTTAAGGTTTATTGCAACAAAATTTTTTTATAGTATAAACTTATTATCTCAAATTTTCATAAACTATTATAATGACTACAATATTATTTCAACAATTTTTTTTATTGTAAGAAACTTAGAGGCTGTTTGGTTCACTAGTTTTCATGACTCAATTCTCAGTTTTCATAACTCAATTCTCAAAAGTGGTAGGACCCATAGTAAAATACTCGTTTGCCTACACAATTTTTTTGTTTTCATGACTCTGTTTTCAATACTCAATTCTCTACTTTTTGAGTTATGAGTTGTGAAAACTGAAAACGACTTTTGGCTGTTTTCAGTTTTCAGTTTTCAATTTTCTGTTTTTCAATGGCAAAGTTGTAATTAACGTTACATATTCGGTCCCACCATCTGACTTTTGCTCCCTCTTTATCTCCTTTTCTCTTTTTTTTTTTTTTTTTTTTCTTTTTGTCTTTCACGTGGTCTGGGGAAACAGCTCTGCTACTCCTCTTCTTCTTTTTCTTCTTCTTCTTCTTTTCTTTTCTTTTCTTTTCACTTTCTGAGCTTCGTTTTTTTTTTTTTTTTTCCTTTCTTTTCTTCTCTTTTCACTTTCTGGGGTTGGTTTTTTTTTTTTTTTTCTTTCTTTTCTTCTCTTTTCACTTTCTGGTTGGTTCTTTTTTTTTTTTCTTCTTTTCTTTTCTATTCTCCTTTCTTTTCTTTTCTTTTCACGTTAGTTTTTGGGTTTGGTTTCTCCGCTTGGGTTCTTCTTTTTTCTTCTTTTCTTTCCTTTTCACTGGGTTTCCATTCTTTTTTTTTTTTCCTTTTCCTGGGTTCGGTCTCCCCGGTGTTCTTCCCTCTTTTTTTTTTTTTTTTTTCCACTGGGTTCGGTGATCTGAGTATTTTTTTTTCTTCCTTTCTTCTTTCATTGGTTCGGGTTTGTGGGAACTGGGTTTTCCTGGGTTCCTAACATCAACATCAATGGCCTGGGCAGATTTGAGTTTGCTTTTTTTTTTTTCTTTTTTTTTTTCATGATTGAGAAATCTGGGTTTGTTCTAGAATATATTTATGCATGTTTAATTTTGTTCTGGATGAGAAATCTGAGATGATAGAGGTGAAAGGGAGAAAAATGAAAAATGAAAAAAGAACGAACTGAAGAACTGAGAAAGAAGAAAGAAAAATGGAGAAAAAAAATCTGACCAAGTGACAGAGGTGGGGTTCATGAATAGTGTGAAAAATATTGAGTTATTGAAATAGAGTGATGGTGCCAAACAAGTGTATATTTTAGAGTGATGAGTGATGAGTAATAAGTAATAGAAATTGAGTGACGAAAATTGAGTGAGCAAAAATAAATGGCCAAACAGAGGCTTAATTTTTTGTTTTTGTGTAGCGGACTCTCAGTGTCTTCAGAAAAGTATAGAGAGAGATGGGGCCGTACCACTTGGGTAATGCAGAATTTAGCTTTAATTGGCAGAAGATGACAGGTGGGTGAAACATTGTGAGCTGGGATTCTGAAGTGACACTTAAATTTTCCCAATGGGGTACCACCACCAGGTGTCTATCTTTTACTTGTTTTTGCCCCCATTTGACCATTTCTTTATGCTATCTCTTGCATTTTGTTGAACAGGGCTGACATATAGTAAGCTATAATTTGGATCATTTCTCTGTTAAGGATTAATAAGACGCACAGTGTCTATCAATGATGGACCATTGATATTTTTTTCAATTTTTCCTAAGGTGGACAAGAGACAAATTACAGTACAGTAGCCAAGCCACACGACCTTTCTACAACCATAGACCGAGGAAAAACTCTCTCTCTTAAATAATTATGCTGTTGAAAGCTTGGCCTCACTCTTTTTCTAATGATGATAGAGGGCCTGACAATAAATTTACTCAAAAAAAGATGAAACAGGTGTCAGGAATTTTCCTTCTGTCCTGTGATATGGGTGAAAATTGTGTTCAATTTAAGTCCTTGCAAGAATTTTATAATGACAAAGGAAAGTCGAAGCCATCATCTTTTTTTGTTGCGAAATGGAATACAAAACAAAACGACCATGGATTTTTAAAAGCACAATCATATATAATCATATCTTGGGGGTCCCTGCTTTGATTTAAATGTTTGACCTCTCAAGAAGAATTTGCTGAATAATTTAGGAGTGGATGACACCATTAATTAGCACTTGTGTATAAAGTGCTCACAGACCCATATTAATTTGCATGCTTCGAAACGGTAAGAGACTGGACTAGAGTACAGCTTTCCTGGTAATAAAGGATTCCATATTTGTAACAAATAGTAATTTTCAATTATTAGAATCAAAGTCCTCCATTCATTTCTTCTTTTGAGAAGAGAGTAGATATAATTGATGATTTGATGCTTCGTGTCTTTAGGCAAAGTTTTAGTTTTTAGAAAAGCGTGGCTCTTTTACTGTATCTAGTCGCGCATGACGCAGAACACGTTATGTGCATGTTTTTTGTTTTGTTTTTTTGGTTTTTCATTACGTTTCTTCCTATCTTTTAATCAGAGACTAATTATTGTTTACGATGAGTGAGTTTATAACTAGATAATTGCTGGTTCAAATTTTTTTTTTTTCAAAGTGCTAATGCTTGGACTTGAACTAGGAAACTCCTAGTCAAACCTTAAAAANCCTTTCTGGGGTTGGTTTTTTTTTTCTTTTTTTTTTTTCTTTTTTTCTTTTCTATTCTCCTTTCTTTTCTTTTCTTTTCACGTTAGTTTTGGGTTTGGTTTCTCCGCTTGGGTTCTTCTTTTTTTTTCTCTTTCTTTTTTTCTTTCTTTTCACTGGGTTTCCATTTTTTTTTTTTTTTTTTTTTCACTGGGTTCGGAAAAAAAAAAAAAAAAAAAAAAAAAAAAAAAAGGAAAAGGTTAAGAGTCGGAAGAATAAATATCATAAGGAGATTGGAGATTATCAAACCTAAACTGTTGGAGACTTGGAGCTCATTTTTAGAAAGGAAAAAGATTCTACTTGTTTGCATTTACAATTTTACACATGCATAAATCTAAAACATAAAAGTGGACGCAAGAGCGGAGCTAGGAATTTTTGTTTGAGGGGGCCAAGTTGCGATGTAATATATTTATCAAGACAACTTTCACACCCACACACACATATGTACACACATGCGCACTTTTTTTTGTTATATATACACACATTTTTTTATTTGATAAGTTATATATATACACACACCCAACCAAAAAAAAAAAATCTTAGTATTTTCAATCAAAATTATTTTTGACGGCGATCTTTCATAAAATAAAATTCATTTTTTCCATTTTTCATGTTCAAAATCTTAAAAAGTTTCATTTTAAATACAAAGTATCAAATTTTATGCTAAAGTAAGTACAAAATCTTTCAATTGAACTAATGAAATTTTCAAAAATATGAATGATCCAAAACTTGGAGAAATAAGTTAGGGTTTAAACATATTTAAAGCTACCTTATTTTAACACATTATATGGCAACTAAAGACACATTTCATGTGTAGTTTTAGTGACAACAATTTTTTAATGAGCCAATGACTTGTTAATCGACACATAACAAGTTGAAAAATATAAATTTAAACATTTTTGATACCAAATTTTATCAAATATTTAACAGATATAAAAGCACATTTTATAATAAAAAATAGAATTGCGAAAAATAAAGTTATATCTCTATAATTATTAGACCAATTACTTTTTTGAAGAGCATTATTAGACTAATTCAAATATTTGGGGAGGACCAACTCTTATTTTTGTAGACTAAATTTTGAAAACATAAAAATAATTGTATATATATTTTTAAAAATTTTAAAATTTTGCGGAGGCCATGGCCCTCCACCCTTATACATGCCTCCACCCCTGAGTGGACGTGAAAATGGTGGACGTAAAATAATCTAAAATCATTTTTAGTATTGTTAAATTGTTCTAAAATTTTACCCATTTACGAATTTGAAGTCAAAATTATTTTAAATTGTGTGAGATAGTAGATTACACCTGTCATTCTGTCAGTAAAAATAAACGAGTGTCTAAAATTTTTTGAATACTTACAAGAAATTTTTTTTAGAAATTCTCTTGAAATTAAGTCGTTGTATCTCTTTTTTCTTAATCATTATAAGTTGGTAGAGTATGACCATTTTTTTCTATATATATGGTTTGCATTTTCATATTTTAATTAGATGAATTTAATGTGGACAATTAACGTAACCTTTTTTTTTTTGGTAAGACTATTAACGTAACCTTTAAACTTCAATTTGACCAATCAAATCAAGCCAATCCAAAAAAATGGTTGAGAAGGTTTTATTATTCCAATTATTTAATATTATTATCATGTAGCATGACGTGGAACCTGTGTCTAGGCCGGATCGTATAGGATTAAGACTTTCTGATTATGGCACAACTGAAATTATACTTAAAAAAAAAAATTCCTTATATATCATTATTCAAATATTAACGAAGTAGATAATGATTTCTTTTTCTTTTTATACTTTCGCAAAAAACATTTGGAGTAGAATGTATTTTTTACTCAATCGATGCACTGTCAAAGATGACAATTTTCACAAAATGTAAACTCACATAAAATGATACCAGCCAAAAGCCTTGTAATTGATTTAACATATTTTTATGCATAAAGTGTTTTGAGGTTTAGGAGAGAAAATGTTTAAGTTACGGAATTAGTAACATATTATACTTTGTAACTATCTAAAAAAAACAAAAACACAAAATGATACCACGTTAGTAGTATCAAAATTTAATAAATGAGAGATTTGTACGCAAAAATAACCACATCACTAACATCCCCGAAAGTAACAGTGAAATGTTGATATAATTATTTTGTACATACGTGTTTCTCATTTATTGAATTTTGATATTACTAATGGAGTATCATTAGATGTTAGAAATTTTTTTTTAGAGTGTGTTGGTGTCTATCTCTCTTCGTATTTCCTTAAAGACATAAAATTTGCCACTTACCACCCTCTTATCCTACCTTTCTTTAATTTTCTACCCCAAAAAAAAGAAAAAAGAAAAAAACACTTTGGCATTGCCCAAAACGTCATTTCCTCATCACTATATTTTTCTTTGACTTATTCCAAAAAAAAAAAAAAAAAAAACACCTCACACAAATGTTGGAAATATAACCACAATGGAGGAATATACTATGGAGAGTTTTGGATGGTAGTTACGGAGTTAACGTCTGTAATGATAGTATGATACTCATTCATAATTATTCTTCATAATAAATAAATTATGGGTATTTTTATACAAAATCATGTAAAACACTACTCAAGAACAAGAACATACCAAAACTTCCAGTCCCTTAATTAAACAAATATATCTAGACATTAAACAACATACTAGTAAACTTTCATCCATGCCAATAAAAAAGCTGCAAATGCATGGATGGTACGCTTCCAGCAAAGGAGATGCAATTAATAAAAGACCCCTATCTGTCACCCTAATCCATGTCAGATTTGCGTATTATCTAATGCGTTAAGCTATCAATTTCATTCATTAAAATCATTATCATATGGGGGGGGGGGGGTCCTTTATAATCTCCACTTATTTTTTTTCTCAATCTAGAATCTTTCTCATTAATTAATGAGACAAAATGGCAATTTCTTTTACATATCATCCTCATAGATGTCACCTTTGGTAGTTGATAAATAAACTAGCAAAAGACGATAAGTGCATATTCAAAAAAGTGCATACTCAAAAAACTAAAACCATGTGATTCTTTTTTCTTTTTCTTTTTTAAAGAAAGAAAGACATCTACTTTTATTAAGATAAAATGGCTAAATCAACTTAAAAAATAGAGTAAACTTGTGGTAGAACATCTTCCATCCACACCACATAATTTGAAAAATTAATTGTTAATCTAGCCAAACTATGATGAGCAACTTTATTACTGTCTCTCTTAGTATGAGAGTAAGAAATTTTTGAATAAGAACTAGCACAAATCCGAGCATTCAAAATCAGTAAGCCATAAGACGCCAAATCTGATTCCTTATTGATCAAAGCCTTCACCACTAACTTAGAGTGACCCTCAACTATTGCTCTGTCCATCCCAACCTCCAAACCAAATTCTAGTGCTCTGATACCACCACCAATTAGATTTTTATTATAATTCTTCAATGATTGCCCAAAATATTTCCATATTTGGAATCCTGCCTCATGATATTAAGCATTTAAGCTAAAAAGAATTAGCCAAATTGAGTATAAGACAACAAATCATTAAAAAATGAAATAATGTTTTGATATGATCAATGATCTAATTAGTGTGATCATGATAAAGACTTTATAACCGTTATAGTGGTTTTGATGTTGTCATTCTTATCTGTACATGACTTTAGACATTCTTTATTTTAGTCGATTTTCCCTTGTTTATAGATAGATTTTGATCTGTTAAATTCTTTTACATTTTTGTAACCTTTTTATATGGGTGAGATTGGCCTCAAGGATAAGGGAAGGAGAAAATTCAAATGAAAATCCTCAATATACACTACAAAGAACAACGGCTATAGTGGCATTTGAAAAACGCCACTCTTATGTCTTAAAAATACCACTATAAGTCCCTTTGGACTATAGTGTCATTTTTATAGTGGCACCTTAAAAATACCACTATAGGTCCCTTCGGACTATAGTGTGTTTTTTATAGTGGCGCCACAAAATGCCACTATTGTACCATAACTATAGACCTATAACGGCGTTTTATAAAAACACTATTATAGGTCTATACTTTATAGTGACGTTTTAAAACATTGCCATAGGCCCTTATTTTTTTTTTAAAAATTCGCTATAGTAGCGTTTCGAACCGCCACCATAACCAACAACATCAAAATCAAACACTGCTATAGACCCATCTAAATGCTACTATAAGCCTAGTATTTTAAAATACTACTACAGACCCTTGAAAATGTGGCTATAGAAAACTTATAGCAGCGCATTATAGTGGTGTTTTATTTTTATTTTTTATAATACTAAAAAAAAAAGTCACTATAGGCCCTTTTTTTAAGTGATTTTTTTTTTTTTTTTAATCCTAATTGCACTTTCCGTAGTTATTTTCTTGGCTGAATTACTACTATATATCTATAATTGTTTTTTTTTTTGTTTTTTTTTTTTTTTGTCAATTAGATAGTATTGACAAAAAAAAAAATTATAGATAGTAATTTAGCCAAAAACACATATCTATAACTAATAATACCTGGGATGAAATATGTACAGTATAGAACATTGTCTATTTAATTACATTAGGATTTTTAAAATAGTTCTAAAAATTAGACATAAAAAAGGGAAAATATTTATTATGGGGCCTGAGAGGTTGGCAACCTCGGCCCACTTTACATCCGGCTCGAGGCCCATGCCGAGGAGGAAGGAACATCCGAAGATGAAGTGTGAAAGTCTGAGTTGCCAGGGACACTGCCGATAATGACCCTGCCTTCTGCCTACCGGGACCTACGTTAAGCGAAGGAGCAAGTCCAGGATAAGCTGTCACCTCCACACTAAATGCGCTCACCTAACCCCTTGGCCGCACTAATGGAGATGTAACCTCTGGACAGGGCAACCTTGGTTACTGCAACTCACATAAGTGCGGGAAAAGCGGCTGATGGGACGGGCGGTCAGAAGAGAGGGGCATGGATGATTAGCAAATGAAAGAAAAAGGTTGTAAAAAGGGGTTGTAAAAAGGGGGCTATAAAAGGGGAAGAAGGAGATTAGCGAAGGGGGGGCTTTTTGGGCCTTGGACGCTCTCTGGGGAGAGAGGGAGACCATCGTCAGGCTCCTTGGACCGGTTCTGAGGGCACACCTTGGAGGGTAATCCTGGTCTGCCGGCCCTCGACGGAGGTGAATGCCACATTGGGCGTTGTCCGCTTGCTAGGGCCAAGTTCTTGAATCCGCTCTCTACAAAATTCATTGTACTGGGTTAACTGGGCTTGAGTCCACTCTCTCGATAGTAGAAGTGCTCAAACTCAGTCCCTACATTTATAAAGGTTTATTGTGTTTACAAGAAATATCAAATGTAGATCTATGAAAAATGGACCCGGATTCGTTAATCTACCTTAACTCAAAAAAAAAAAAAAAATATATATATATATATATATGAGTTTGAGTAGGATTTTTTTTACCCATGAAAAATGGGCCGACTTGAACATTTAACCTACAAATTACACAAGTTGACCATTTTTTTTTTCAAACGGAATGTTTTATTCGCATTTTCTGTTTTGCTTGTTTTGAATTTTTAACTCTGTGTAAACATGTTTCACAATTTCACTTCTTAATATTTTCTTTATTTCCCTTTTTTTTCTAAGTTCTTTCCTTCTCTCAAACACTCATATATTCTTTCTTAGCAATGTCTGGCGTTGAAGGTTTTAGTTTAGAGAACTTTGGCTTTTGTATTTTTTATAAAAAAAAATATGTATTATTTAGCTTTTATTTTTAGTATTTCTATTTATTTTTACTCTTATTGTAATGAAAAACAAAACAAAATTATTAAGTTTTATTTATATATATATTATTATCACTTTTTGCATATGAAAAAAAAAAGATTCGTATTGAGTTGATCATAATTTTCACAATACGTATAAGACAGCCCTCTTTTTACCCAAATTTGATTGACTCGATTCGTTTCCCAAGCCTAATCAAACATTAGTCCGACCAACAAAGCCATTATGGAAAAGAGCCTAACCAATAAGTTCTTGTGAATATACTTCCTTAATAAAAAAGAAAAAAGGAAATAATTATATCAAAAACCTTCTGATTAAATGGCATTACTTTAGTTTCTTTAAATGAAAAATTCAAGATTCGAATCCCTCTCTCTAACTTGTAATGATTTCATTCCAAATGTGTGGACTCTAAATCATTGTGAAATAGCTAGTGTCATTCTCCATCATGGTAAGATAAATTTAATAAAAAAAAATTGAAACCTAATTCAAATAAATTTATTTATAGGCGTAAGGGATGATATTAATGGTAATTGATTTTCAATTGTGCGGTACATTTAAAATATATCAAAAGGGTAAATTGTAAATGTGGGGCCCATGGGCCTGATAGCCTCAGCCCATCGTGTAAGTAGGCCCAAGGCCCACACCGAGGAAGGATGACCATCCGAGGCTAAATTAGGGAAAGACTCTGTGGACGACTAAATTTCTCGGTTCGAAATAAGTCAAACAAGTAAAATAGTGTCACAAATGTGAATTTGTATTGATGAATGTGTGGAACAATTCTCTGTTGATTACAAAAGAGTTATCCTCTGATTCGATCTCCTTGAAAGATTTGCTAATTGGATTTGTGGTAATGTGATTTTGACTTGAACACAAAGTATCCTTCAATTTGGTAGAAGGATGGATCGAAGATTGTTGAAAACGGAATTACAATGAATCTCTGGCTATGAGCTTGTTAGAAATCCTTTGTTCTTCACGTTCTTCGTGTGTTCTTCGTGTTCTTGATGTGTTCTTCGTCTTCGAAGGTTTGTGGTGGAAGTTCTTCGGGGCTTTAGAGGCTTGAATCCGTAGAGCTTCGCTGATTTGTGGTTTGTGATGTTTCTGGAGGCTTTTGAGCTTGATTCCAGTGAACTTTGAGATTTAGGAATATGATTTGGATGATTCCTCTTCGAATGTTCTTTGTATTCGAAGGTTTGTGGTGGAAGTTCTTCGGGGCTTTAGAGGCTTGATCCGTAGAGCTTCACTGATTTGTGATTTGTTGATGTTTCTGGAGGCTTTTGAGCTTGATTCCAGTAAACTTTTGGATCTAGGCGGATGATTTGGATGATTTTCCTTCGAATGTTCTTCGTATTCGAAGTTGAAGTTCTTGAAGTTCTTGGAGGCTTTAGAGCTTGGTTCCGGCAGAGCTTCTGGACTTCTGAGTGCTTCCAATGGCCTGGTCCTCCTTGGATTTCATCCCCTTTGAAATGCCTTAGGAAGGCTTCTATTTATAGGAGTTTTGGGGTAGGTAAGCGACACGTGGCGGAGTTTGATTGGTGACACGTGGTAGAGCTTGATTGGTCCGCTTATGTCATCGCTTGCACGTGCTGACTGATTGTGTCATCGCTTACACGTGCGAGACTGCTTATGTCATCGCTTACACGTGCGATGATGTGTGATTGGTTTTTGCATAACACTTGGCAAATTTCTATTAGTTTCTGAATAGTGATAGCAAAACCTAGCAGCAATATGTGGTGCTTTGTAATTGGCTATATTTTGTGGACTTGGTAGTGTGACGTGTCAGCTTGTGATAGGTCGGGAATTTTTCCTGTCTACACTTCTATACAAATAAAATTTTTCACATCAATCCAAAAATAGTGGAAAAACCCTGCATGTAATCCGTCAGGTTCAGGGGCTTTAAAAGGCTTTAAAGCCCAAAGGCCTTGCCTAATATTTTCTTCCAAGATAGGGGCAGCCAAATTGGACCTCTCTTCCTTAGTAAGGGAGTTGCAACTAAAATAGAGGCCCCTTGAATCAAAGGGGGAAGTTAAAAACTCCGTTTGGAAAATCTCTTTAAAACCCGAGAGTATGTAGTTTTTAATCCCCTCTTCCTTGGTAATACACTCCCCAACAAAATTTTTTAACATCATAATCTTGTTCCTATGCCTCCCGACCAACGTGGATACATGAAAGAAGGAGGTATTAGAGTCACCATACGTAGCCCAATTAAGACAAAATTTTAAGGCCCAATATTCCTCCTCTTGCTGCATTATTAAGTTATACTCTTCAATGAGGCTTTTCTCCAATTCAATCAAGAAATGATTAGGGCCATTGGAGAGAGCTTTTTGGGCCCCATTTAGCCTAGGTAACACCCTTTTCTTTTGGGCAAAAATATTTCCAAAGACCAATTTGTTCTACTGTTTAGCATTGTCCACAAAGCTCTTAATAGCTGTCTGGAGGTCAGGGTCAGGCTCCCAAGTTTTCCTTACAACATTAGGAAAGTCTGGGTGATGCATCCACATGGTGTGAAACCTAAAGGGTTTTTCAGTTGTTGTGGGAGGAGGTCTAGTTAATTCTAGGAGAATAGGGCAATGATCAGAAAAAACCCTAGGCAAATGGGTCATTGAGGCTTCAAGGTAAAGAGTTCTCCAAGCAGGGTTCACAAGTCAACCCCTTCAAAAAACAATAATAATAATAAATTAAAAAAAAAAACTGAAATTTTGTGACAACCAATTTTTTTTGCTACTCAACCATGGTGGATGAGGTTTGCCCATTAATCCATGGGCAAGGGTCTTCGGCCAGTGTTGAAGGCTTCACCTTGATAAACCCAATATAAATCAAATTACTTTTATTGCCCTACTTGGTAACAAGCCTGTGACTACCAATTAAGAAAAGCATTTTAGTTTGCAATTTACCATTGTTTTTAATTCCATTTTTGTGCCAATTCTATTTTTATTTTTATTTTTATTAGAACTGAATATTTTTTTTTGTTGGGCATGTGACTTATCACCATGATCAAGAATACTCATTACCTGCTTTGAATGCTCACTGTTTGCTCGTAAGACCTTTGATGGCTATCTTGTCACACGTGTGCTACTTCTGCCTCCCAAAGTTTCTCTTTTCCCTAAGCCTTGATTCCCGCCCACACTTCCAACAACCCAGAAACTTTCCGATGAGGGACCACCCAGGTTGCTGGTCCCCGAACAGGCTTTCTCACATAGCCCTTGATCTCCAGTGGCTTCTTGGCCCATGCTGCTCGTGTTCTTCTCCTTGGTGGTTTCTTTTGCATTCCACCCGGCTCTTAACCAGTCTCCATACTAGTGATTGGCGTTTTGACAGTTAGTGGACGTTGGGCAATGCTTGTTATCATGCCCGAGCTTCCCACAAATGAAACAAATTGTAGGTAGACGTTCATACTTGAAGGCAAGCCAGAGGCGTTCTCCATCAGAGCTTGTGATATAAGCTCCCCTTCTAAGTGGCTTGTCAATCTCCAACTCCACACGAACTCTCATGAATTTTGCTTGATCAAATTGCCAAGAACGCTTATCAACTTCAATAAATCTGCCTATCTTACTTCCAATCTCTTTCCCAACTTCCTGTGACATATGCTTAAATGGGAGACTCCAAATTTGGACCCAAAAGGGGGTATGTGTGAAAGTAATATTAGTGGATGTTAGCCCTTTTTTCCATCTACAAAGTAAGAGAAGGTTATTGTCAAAACTCCAAGGCCCACACTTCTCGACCCATTCAAGTTGAAACTTAGAACTGAAATTGAATTGGAGTATGTTATTTCCCACTTCCACTATTCTCATGTTTGAACCCATTTTCCATGCTGATCTTAAGGTGTTTTTTAGAGCTCGCTACTTCTGTTGCCGGTCAGAGAGGAGGCGCCCAAAGAGACTTAGGGAGCATTCTTCAAGAAGGTTTGAGCTATTTTTAACAGTAATTGGAATGACTTCTTCTTCTTCTTTGGTGAGCTGCAAGTTCTGTAGGCTATGGAGAATGCTCTGATCCATAAAAACCTTAAAGTATTGGCTATTGCCTAATGAGGGTTAGGTGGCCAAGAGAGAACCCTTAGAAAGAGAGGTTAGGGAAGTAACAGCTCGTATTCAGCGAGAGAGACAAACTCCTACTAGGGAGAGATTTTGATATCAGTAAATTGAAACGTGAATACTGTTAATGTGTGTGTGTATATATATATATATATAATTTTTTATTTTTAAAGAGAGTAAACTGAAATGAATTAAAATAACCGGAATTGGCTAAAATGACATGTAATGAAGTTCGAGATAAAGCATAAATCTTTATTTATTTATTTATTTTTTTGAAAAAAAAAACTAGGACTTTAGGAGAAACAACTATTTTTATATTACTTTTCACAATCTATGTGGTATGATATCTGTTCCTCAAAAAAATGTGGTATGATATCTTATGAAAATCAGCCGATCACATGATCCTACTACCAATGTGGACATAATCGATAATTTAGAGCTTTATTTAAATTTTAAACCCACAAAATGGGCCTTATTTTAAAACTCATCCATACCAATACGTCTTAAAATTTGGAGAGCGGCTGTAACGAGTAACGCTATAGCAATAGCAACCTCTTGGAAGAATGGCCATGGCAGCAATGGCAAGACCATCCTCAATTGTAATGCTAACAGTAAAAAGACAAAGACCCAGGTGGGTCTTTACTCCTCTGTCTCTGTCATCTTCTTCCACCACTCCATCTAGAAAACTCATTCTCTACTCAAAGCCTGGTTGTTGTTTGTGTGATGGCCTCAAAGAAAAACTCCAATCTGCTTTCTTAATCTCCGGCCCTGATTCCCTTCACGATGTTGATTTACAGGTACCTCCGTTTCTCTCTTTCTCTCTCTCTATTTGTATCTATGTGTGTATTGTTGTGAATGTGTTGGTGGGTTTTGTCAGATAAGGGACATCACCAGCAATCCTGAGTGGGAAAGGGCTTACCAGTATGAGATACCTTTGTTGGCCAAAGTGCGTCCTGATGGCACTGAGGTCAGTTTTATTGTTAATTTTGGTACTATGGTTTTTTTGTTCATTTGTTTATGCTCCCCTTTAAGCTTTTTCAAGCTGTGTATGTCTGGTTTTTCTTTGAGTTTAAGTAATTTTGTGTACTACTAATGTCAGTGCTTATGATCATGATATAGCTTCTGAGCCAACACGTTAGCCATAAAAACTGAAACCGGTGGTTTTCATGAAATGTTAGTTAACATGCTTGCCACTTAGGTTCTTAATAATTGATCACCTTATGATGGTAATTGGAGATTGCAACTATGCTATGATTCACACTTTGTGTGGGATTAGTCCTAATGGTGGTTACAAAATTTACCATCTCAGACTGTTTAAGTATAGTAGTAGGATGTGTGAGTATGCATCATTATACATAATGGGTGCTACATGTGATTTTCCGGTTTGACAATCCAGCCAATGGTTATGATGGTTAAAAAGGGTAAGAGGATGGTTGTATGGTAACCCATGGTTTCTATAAGTAAACTGAGGAATCCCTTATGAAAAGCCATCTTTTTGGCACATCGATAACTTCCATAACCCACTAAAAGAAAGAGAGATTGATAACTTCCCAAATTTTCATCATGGTAATTCTTTTCTAGAGATCCAAGACTCTCTTCTTTTTCTGTATGATTTTTTGTACTCTTTTAAGACTCTTCGTGTTCATCATCGTGAGAATGAAGTGATCTTCTTTCTTAATAAAACTTTATTACTTATCAAAAAAAAAAAAAAAAAAAAATTAAAGTTTGTCTGTTCTTCACCATTTTATTGCATATCCAAAGACCCTATTAATCTCACATTTGAATATTTGATAAAAATTCTTATGATGAAGTTTACCACCATCTCTTGGACCTTCAACATATTTTTAGGGTTTTTCTTGTTGTTTCCATTTGATGGGCTTTTTGCACCATCAATTTTTTCATGGTAAATAATATTACCTTGAAGCCCCTTTCTTTATCTCCTAATCCTCCAAAGTCAATCAATATAATTTTTCTGTTGTAAAGTAATCCACAAGATCATTTCAACAGTAATGCTAATGTAGGAGAGCTCTTAAATTCCAAGATTAGGGATTTTCAGATCAAAATATGTGTATAAAAGCTTTAGATTTTAGGGTTAAGAGGATTAGTTTGATGATTATGAATGGGAAAAAGTTTTTTTAAAACTGTGTTTTTAGTTTGAAATCAAGAATAAACAGTTGAAAGAATTTTTTGGACACCTACTTTTAAGGGGTTTTCTGGATGCTAGTATTCGGTTTAATGGTGGGGAAAGGCTAAAAAATGTATGGGTTTTACAAGTTTCTAACAGCGTAAGAGGAGGGTGCAATGAAAAGGAAGTTTGGGAGTGCTTTTCAGGGACTGAAGCAGTGCACCAAGTATAGTATTCAAGTATTTTTTTGGGTTTTTTGAATGTCATTTGGAGGTGGTTTTTCCGACTGGTTTTGTCACGACCCAGGCTCGATTTAGGTTGTGAGTTGCTTTGAAGTAGTAATAAACTTTGGTTGTAATTTTTTTGGTGGGATAAGTGGTTTTGAAGTGCTAATATTTAGAAGAAAAAAAAATGGAAGATGGTGATGGTGAAAGAATTAGGAAATCGTATGTCTTACTATTCCTTCTCTCTGCTGGGTTGTTGAGAGGGTCTTCTGGTATATATTTCTCTTGGAAGAGTACATGGGGTGGTGCTAAGGCGTTTGGGAAGGAATACCTCCGATTAGTCACAAAATTTGCGGTTTTAATCAGCTCTTATGGGAGGTTCTATTTTCTTCTTCGTTGAGTCCAAGACTTTTGAATTCTCTGTTGAGGAGGGTGGTACTTACTTTATGCTTCGTATATTTGAAAGATTCAAGGATTCTCTCCAGTCAGTTTTCATGGGCAAAGAATGTGCTAAATGTTTGCTATCTTATGTGGAGGATCTCATTTCTAATATACCACCTAGTAACTTTGCTCGTACATTCAGGGATGGTAGTAAGGTTTTCATTTTGCAACTGGGTTC